>NC_052507.1:61671972-61971972 GCF_014356525.2 Nilaparvata lugens
AAAGGCTGAAAATCTTACATAATGCTTCATTATTTAGTGCTTGGACTAACTGTTTTGTAATAATATAATCAAAACAATAAAAACAAAAAGCTGCATTTTTAAATAGTTGGATTCAATAGCTATAATGAATGTATGAAGATTCTACATAGTTTTTCTCCCAGCTGATGACAGAGGAATCTTCTATTACTTCAAAATTATTTTAAGTCATTGAATTTATGAGAATGAGTATTAATTCTGTGTGCAACTGTGTGTATTATTTTGTATAACTCTTCTGTTTCTGGAAAAATATTTCAATTCATTAAATTGAATAGATCTTAAATCAATCGCCAATACATACAGAGCAAACAACACGGAATAAACAGTCAATATAGCAAATCAATATCAAATCAATAACAAATCAATAACAGTCATAAATCTCATTGTTGTTGAGCAAGGACTCTTCTGTTTCTGGAACAATATTTCAATTCATTAAATAAAATAAATCTTGATTTAATGAACAATACATACAGAGCAAACAACACAGAATAAACAGTTCAATATAGCAAAACTGAAATCAAGAAGCAACAATAAAGTTTTAAAATAATAGAAGCACATGGAAATTCATATGAATGGATTACTTGACAGTGTATTCAGAAGATTCTATAGGTACCTGTTGCATTGAGGTGTAATGGTCCAATCTGACATTCTTTGGCATGTAAGTCTGCAACCTCCTCATCTCTCTCATTGTTTTTGAGCAAGGACTCTTCTGTTTCTGGAACAATATTTCAATTCTTAAAATAAAATAAATCTTGATTCAATGACCAATACATACAGAGCAAACAACAAAGAATAAACAGTTCAATAAAGCAAAACTGAAATCAAGAAGCAAAAATAAAGTTCTATAATATTATAAACAAGGAAATTTCAATTGAATGGATTACTTGATAGTGTAATAAAGATTCTATACCTGTTGCATTGAGGTGTAATTGTCCAGTCTGATTTTCTTTTTCATGTAATGCTACAACCAACTCATTTCTCTCAATGTTGTTGAGCAAGCAATCTTCTGTGTCTGTAACAATATTTTTATTTATTTATCAAATAAATGTATCTCAATTCAATCATTATAGCCTACGCATACAGAGCAATCAACACAGAATTAGCAATAACTTCATTCAATATTGAAGATAAAAAAAAATGAAATCAACTATCTTACAAAATTCATTGTGGGATAATGGCATGAAATTGCTACAGTAGAAAATTTTCAAGCAGGAGTTGGATTTAACTTAATAGTGTAGGCTAACAAAGATTCTATACCTGTTGAGTTGACGATAATAGATAAGGTAGCCACTGGTTGATAAGCCTTCTTATTATTTCACCTGCAGTTTTGGTCTTAAGATTCTTTATGAGTTTATGAGAAAAAGCCTGTCTATGTTTAGGCCTAGTTCATGTCTCAACAAAGTAACTTATCAACAGCAAACAGACAATTTTTGTATCATAATGCCCAAGCTAAATGTAATGAGCATGTTTGAATAGTTCTATTCAGGTCTTTAGGCCTACCTTCAAATTATACTTTTAGGCATATTTTTTTACCATAAAGAAATTATTGAAAAGTTGAGTTGAACTTACCTTGGAATGGAGAGGTTAGCTTTCCAAGTTCACAATAATTATTGTCTCCATCTCGTTCAGAGTTTTTTAAAAGGTTGAAAATTTTCTGTCCACGACTGAGCATTTCTAAGCTCTCTAAATTTCAATCTATAAAACTTCATAGGCCTATTGATCACAATAATTACAGTACAAAATAGCCAGAAAGTAGAGGTTGAAAGTTGATGCTTGCACTGACTTCTACGATGGTTGTCATGCTCTGCTCTTGTTTGTGTATTAGTATGGGTTTAGGTTATGATCTGTAGTGCACAAATGTTGTATGTCCTAAACCTAACCTTGAATGCAAATGAATGTTGGACATACTATATAAGTGCACATTAGATCAGGCTACAACAAGATAGAATACAAATACCAGAGAGAGTAGACTTAGTATTCTCCTGCACAATCATTACAAGTTCACTTTTACTATATCTGTGCTCTAAAAGTATTGGAGACTCTTACGTATTAATGTTGGACATACTATATGAGTGCACTTGATATCAGGTGTTTTTTGGACATACAATAAGATGCAAAACATATACAAGAGAGAGTAGATCTAGTATTTTCATACACAATCATTACATGTCCAATCTACAATAACTGTGCTCTGAAGGTATTCTTCTCTGTTCAGCTGGTACTGCAATTATTGGACATGCTACGAGTGTGCAGAGTGGAATTAGATCATATCGAATTGTGCACTTTTTCCTTTGATGATTTTTAATGAATTTTTCGTATTGTAAAATAGACATACAATATATATGATCTGAAAGATGAAGCTCTCAGCTTTCCAAATATATAAAAATGTCGGAATCGACAAAAAGTGGACATACAATGTTTGTGCTTATAACCAACGATATATGAGAAAATTTAGGGGGTTTGCGATTTGATTTTTTTGTTTTCTTCGATTAACTTCGAAGCAAGTTATTTTAAAGAAAAATGAGCCAAATAATTAATGTAGTCACTTTCATTGCAAATCCATTGATTTATATTGTTATGTATTTGCGATTCGATTTGACGCTGTGGAAGGGGAAACAGTTGACGCGGCTGACTCCCTTTACCGTAGTAAACAGTTAAAATAGTACTGCTTTCTAAGTTGCATCTTATTTACACTATGACGCTCGAAACATTCAATTTCGTCTATTGTTTTTACATGTGCTGAGACTTTTTAATTCTCTAAATTCTAAATATTAATTTTTTTTTAGATTCAACTAAGTTGATTATGGAATTTTATTCAGCTTTCATTGCCGGTTCAGGAAATCAATATTTCTTACGTGAATGAATCATAATGCTACTATTACAATACGGTCATCATATTGCTGTCTATGTTTTGAATGAAATGTGATAATCAACTCATCATTCTGTTGTTATATATGTGCTTAATCATGCATTCTATGACAGACAAAGATATTGTTTGCAACCGATAAAATAATCATACTATTACATGATAAATAGTAAATATTTATATATAGTCTATATATATATAATATATATATATATATTATATATATATATATATATATTTTTATATATATATATATATATATATATATATATATATATATATATATATATATATATTATATATATATATATTGTGATGTACCAATGATCGTACAACCCTCAAAATACAAAATAAATTTATTCATAGGCCAGTACAAGAACGGAATAGCTTCTATCACCGTAGAAACATATAATCTTATCTGAGGTCGATAGACGATTGTTATCTAACTTACCAGGCAAGAAATAAATAAATCTGTAATTGTATGCCTTCCAAAAAATTAGTCAATGGAAAAAACCATATATGTTTATATGCCAATGGATTAGAACAGTAAAGTTATATTTGAAGGTTAGTTTCGAAATGAAAACATAACCCCGAAACAAACCAAGGCTAGCTCATTAACAAGTAGCAAATTGAGAAGGCAGTTCAACTAAACATCGATCAAAGAAATAATATATTATTAAATTTTTCATTCTTATACTTTCGTTTCTAGGCCAAATAAGCCCGAATATTTATTTATTTTAAACTACAAAGAAAAATATACTTGTTAAAAATATATGAACAAATTAGCTTAGCCATATATGACGTTTGAGGGTCGATATTCTAGCGTATAAAAAACAATATAAACAAAACAAATAGAAAGAAATATTTATTTATTATGATATTCGTTATTGTTATAAACATATATATCCTTGTCTACTGTATCTTATACTAGCATGTCTATGTTCTATAATTATTAGCTGTTCATTGAAACCAATTTAAAAATATCATCATAGACGAATTCTATTATTATGTATTATTATAATTATAAAAAACTATATGATAATTTGGAACAACTTCAAATCAGGAATTTCACCATATTTTTTAAAGCTTTAAAGTTGGACACAGTGACACCACCCATTCGGCGTATTGGTTACGTCACAGAATCGGACCAATCCCGAATTAATATGTAAATTTGGCAAGATAAAATTTGGAGAAGAAATTGAAGTGAAAATTGGAAGAGGAAGACTCGAGGCCATTTTGCAAGGATCATCGGTAGGATGCAGACCTAGTCCACATACCTAATTGTTTCAAAGCTTTAATTTCTGTTTCATGTAACTTAATCTTCGTTTTTCTGTTTTTTAAAAAGTTGTTCCAAAGTTCCTATAATAATTGTGATATTAAGATTTTTAATTTTCATTCAAATAAACCCTGAAATCATATCAGTGAAGTCTGTTCAACATTTTTCGCCACGTGGAAGGACCCAGCCGGAACGATCTATTCTACGGCCGAATATATTTCGAAAAACCAAAAAACGGAAACAAAAGTCTGCGTAAGTTGTTCGAATATATAAAAGGGGATCCCCATAAATCTGCAAAAATTGTACAGCGCATAAATTCGTTCATTTAGAAAAGTCATGACTATAGTTTTAAGGGTACAAAACTTATCATAATTAATTTTTATAATATTAAATACATTTAACTATCCACGCTGTACTCAGCCAAAAGGTCTATTCTCCTTAGGCGAAACCACTCCCTGAGAATAATTTTTATTATTAATTTATTCTATTTTCTGAATCAATATTTCATATTAACTTGTTTTTTCTTGTTGAACTAGTTCAGTTTATGACCCTTTCCAAGGGCTATTATCCATTTCATTTTGTTTAATTGAAGAATACCGAACTTTCTATATAATATTTATAAATTAAAGATCCAAATCTACTATCAACCAACATTTATTTTGTATCTATTGAAAATTATTATTCACATAATTTGTTCATTAATTTATTCCATATTTGCTGTAACAGTTTATCTCTCAGAATATATCCATATTACCGTTTTGTTAAACTGGATTTACTTCATTTTACCTCCAAATTCGTTCTTTCTCGACTGACACACATTGATCATTCAGGACACGTCCTGCTTTGCAATAGCCAGACAGTAGCGAGTATAGTATCTATCATTAGACTATTATCTATTCTGGTGGTAAGTGGTAGTCGTTTTTCTTATCAAGTAATAAATTCTGTCATTGGGAGTATCCCACAGAATCAAATAGTAAATCGACTCCCACCGGCCTGCTACACCGAGGTGAAGTGAATCCCGCATCATCAGCCGATCAACGTTGAAAAGAGAGGTAATAGATCGTATAGACAACGTTAGAATTAAACTCGGTACTCGAAATATTTACTATTTTGGTCCAGCACTTCGCTACATAACCTATAGTATTTATCAGAGACCTGGTTCGCATGGATTTGCCATTCTATCTGTTGTTTCATGCGGTCTAATATCTTTCCAAATTACGGCACAAGTATTGGATTCTGGATATATTGGTCATCACTTGGAGAAAAGGTTCACTCCAAAGTTACTATCTCTGTTTGATCATAGTGACAACAGGATTTATTTTCAGCAGATTCAAGTTGCACTGTATTTTATTATTAAAGTGAATTTTATCCCACCTCACTATATTATAGCCACCTACCATATTAAGTTAGTAATTCAGGTCCCTTACTTCGGCTACCTTTGTAGACCGACAAACCCTCTGTTGAGCAAATTAACTTTTTCAATCTGTCCCATCCATATACTAGTCATTCTGCTTCGATACATCGATTTAGGTGATATCGACAATTCGATTAAACAAAGATCAACCAATCTAACCTACAAATATCTATCATTGAATCATAACCTCAAATATTACAACCGTTTAACTATTCTCTTTAATCAGACTATTCTAATCATAAATTACTTATTCATTTTGCGTCCTCTTCTTTCTACGGAACAAAACAGTGGGGCATTAAACGTTGAGAAATATTGCCCATGCTTTATGATTGTAGTTTTGGTTTAATTGTTAAAAGTTTATAATTATCAATTTTAGTGCATGTTCATGCCCCTCCCCGGAGCAGAACTTGACAATATATATATATATATGTGTATGATCGTAATTCTATGCTATAATTTATCATAAGCTATCAATGTCAAATACTGAGTAATCACAAGTTGATCAAGTAGGATAGAAAATATAGAATATTCAATATTGAAAACCATATGTATGGTCCATCGGAGATGGAAAATTCGTAAATAATCATGAACCAAGTACAAAGTAGCCTACCGTATAAAATTGAAAGATGATTCATCATCTTCTATTATTTGTTAACACATCGATTCTTCAACTCCACTTGCATCTTGTCGTTCATTACGGTATACACGGGCCTTAATGAGATTTTTATCAATAGAAGTAATATAAAGCATGAGCAGAATCATACTGGCATTACAAGGTTGGCAGAAGCTTTTCTCGATGTCGAGTTATGTTGATTGATATTGATTTTGATTCGGGCACCAAAAGAATAGATCAATTTCTATTTATATGTTGAGGCATTCGAATTAAATCTATTGAACATGATCTCTTATGACTTGGCATTCACAGATTTAGTTGGGTGAAGTTATTTGAAAAATGTACCTGATTATCAATTTTATAGTTTTTATACCATTCTTCCATTCTAGTTCATTGATCATTGATGTGATCGTTGAAGGGTTGAAGAGAGTTAGTTCAAGTGAATCCTAGTACAAGTATTTTGTGGTTATGATGAGCTCTTCTTTATTTTATATCGATGTTTTACTCCAGTAGAAAATGTTGAAAATTGAAAATGTTGGTTTTACATTTTATAATTTATACATTCGTCCCCGTTCTGGCAAAACTCACTAACTACAAAAATGCTCATTTTCAGTAATGTATTTCGATAGGTTAAAAAAATGTAGTTCTTTGAGTAGGCAGAACTCACCAAGTCATATCTTTAATTACTATTTCTATTTTTCCACTTTATTAGATCTCACTAAGCTGCTAGACACATTTTTCTTGTCTGGCAAAATTCACCAAAGTCCTTTCGTTTTCAAGGAATCGCCTAGCAATTTTCACTAACCATCATTAATGAGTTTTCATCCTCATGAATACAGAGCTTCATCAAGCATAATAATTCACTAAACATATTTCGTGAGTTTTGCTTCCCACAAACTAATTATTAATGGATAGTGATAACATTATTGATTTATTCCCTAAATTTTAGGAAATGGTGAGCAATATTTGCTGTTTGGTAGTCAGGCAAAACTCACCAAGTGTTATGTGCCTATAACTCAAAACTGTAGTTTTTGACTTGGTGAGTTTTGCCAGTACGGGTACGCATTGGTTTTTTACATTTTAAAATTAATTGTTTCGAGCGCCATAGTGTAAATGAGATGCAATGTAGAAAGCAGTAGGCCTACTATAATCTGTTTACAATGATGAAGGGAGTCAGCTGCTTTGGGGGGTTCCCCTTCCACAGCGTCAAATTGAATCGCAAATATATACCAATATACCAAGAAATATGGAAAGTGCAACCGGATGAGCGAGTGATTGTGCAGCATGATCGTCTAATAGTCGGCAACGTGGCGTTTCGATGGGATGAGAACGGACTGAAATGCGGCACCCACAGTGGCGAGGATAAACTACAAGTGCTGGGATGTGATGGAGAGACTGTCAATAGTATACTACGCAGATCGGCGAATAATGTGATGGTGTCGGCAGAAAGGAATGAGGAGGCCTGAGGTGATGCCGTCAGCCAGCTTGTAGGCTCACAATATACAAAAGACTTGAACATTTTAGTTTATAATATAGCAGGATTAAAGAGTAAGTGTCACTTTGAACTATTCAATTTATTAAGGGAAAATGAATGCTTTGTGTTGTTAGAAACTTTCATAGAGGAAGGAAAACAAATTATTTATGAACATTTTTTGAAAGGATATATTTTCTCATGGGAGTTTGCTACAAGGGATAGTAGATTTGGTAGAGCTGAGAAGGGACAACTAATAGCCTTTAGGGACAGGTGGAAAAACTCTATAAGGATAGAAAAATCAAATGGAAGAGAAGTTTTATTTATGTTGGAAAATAATTTGTGCATAGTTCCAGTTTATTTGAGTGGAGGTCTAGAGAGTGAATGGGAATTTGATTACTGTGCTCTGTATGATTTCTTGGTCTCCTGTTATGAGACTAGTAGTATGATTAATGTAGGTGATATGAATGGCCGGGTGGGAGAGGCGCAGTGCTTGCCAACTCAAATCTCAATTGATAGCACAGATATAGAGTATGAGCGCACATCTAAAGATAAAGTGTTTAATAGAAAAGGGAGAAAAATTATAAACCTTTGTGAGGAGTTTAATTTTGTTATATTAAATGGTAGAGTGATTGATTGATTGATTGAGTACTTTATTTATGTAGATTACAATATATACTGGCACTACAGTAAGTCACTATAAGTAAGCTACAATACAGCAAAGTTATAGATGAATTTACATAATATAGACTAAGAAAATAACTATTGAACTGTATATTATATGAAAAAGCAATTTGTAATATAATAACTATAGATAATAATCATATTGTTATGCATCTACATAAATTGGCGGAGCTTTGGACATATCAATGTCCATTCTTTGGGAAGAATATTAAAAATATCCTCCCCACTAACTCTCTACCAAAACGTTAATTTCGTTATTTAAACTAAGGATTTATTTATTAATGGAAATATTGTAAAAGTTTTAATCAATATGAATATTGAAGAGAAAAAAAAACAGAAAATTGATAAAGTTAAATAATTATATAGGTAGATAAGATCAAATAATTGATTAATAAAATGAAGTAGGCTGAAAGTAGATCAGGGTTATCAAATTTCAGTAATATACAGCAGTATGCAGTGGATAATTGAAATAACATGAGTTTATATAATATATATATATATATATATATATAATATATATATATATATAATATATATATATAAACAATTCGTTATATAACATGGTTTAAAGGTTTATATTGGTGGAATGGGTGAGGGATGGTTGTCATGTGATCGTTCTAGGGCCGGACAGTTTCAGTCATTTGTTCCAAAATATGTTTTTTTAAAGTCAGGTTGAAGCTCGCTCGGCTCTCGATAGACCTGATAGAAACAGGAAGTGTATTCCATGCACGACAGGCACTGACTAAGAAGGATTTTGTTAAAATAGTAGTTCGATGATTGGGTATCCTTAAAGTACTTTCTCCGGTTCTAGTATGTGAAGCATCTATCCTCCTACCTTCAGAGACAAATTTGAAATCATCTTTAAAATAGTTCGGATTACCGTATTTCAAGATATCTCTAACAAGCTTGACTATTCGAAAAAGCCTCTGATCGGGAAGCTTCAATGTTGAACTAGCAATGTGGGCTGGGGTGATATGATCATGGCGTTGGAGAGAGTAGACGAAACGTAGACAATAATTTTGGCAACGCTGTAGTTTATCATTCAGAGTGACTTGCATATCATTAAGAACAGAATTACAATACATTAAATGTGGGAAGATGAGAGATTGAACCAATAATAATTTAATGTTTCTAGGGAGGATATCGCGCATTTTCTTCAATGCATGCATGGCTGAGAATACCTTTTTACAAGTTTTGTTCACTTGTTCTGACCAGTCAAGAGTATTATTCATAATAATGCCTAAATTTTTAACTGAGCTACAGTAAGGAATGTCATTACCGTCTACACTAACTTTGTGAATCGATTCAAGGTCAATATTGTTTATAAGATGAGAATATCCAATTATAATGGGTTGTGTTTTGATGGGATTAAGCTTAAGGCCATTTTTCTTTGTCCATTCCACTATCGAATTGATATCCTGATTCATTATTCCAACTGTTTCATTAATTTTTGTTATGGGACAGCTTAAATAGATTTGAAGGTCGTCTGCATAAGTATGGAAACTGGAGAATTTGATAATGGAAGAAAGGTCATTAGCATACAAAGTGAAGAGGAGAGGGCCTAAAATTGAACCTTGTGGTACTCCATGCATAACGTTTTTCCAAGTTGACTTTCTGTCACCGACAGATACACATTGTTTCCTACCTAATAGATAGGATTTAAACCAAACTGACGAGTTGTGACTGAAACCAAGAATAGCCAACTTATTCAGAAGGACTGTATGATCAACAGTATCGAATGCTTTAGAAAAATCAAATAGGGTGAGGATGGTGCATTTTCTTTGGTCCATAGCTAACCTTATATCATCAGTGACACGAAGCAGAGCTGTCTCAGTTGAATGGAATTTTCTAAAGCCTGATTGAAAGTTATGAAGCTTACTATTGTTGTCTAGAAATTTTACAACTTGAGCATGAATGAGTCTTTCTAGCACTTTGGACAATGCAGGTAAAATACTGATTGGTCTAAAATCCTCAACTTTATTGGGTGATGGAACTTTATTTAGAGGGCGAACCAGAGCAAACTTCCAGTTTTCAGGGAAAATGCCTTCTTCAAGTGACTTGTTGAAAATGTATGTAATGGTTGGTAAAACAGCAAATAACATCTTCTTGATAAATTTAATAGGAATTTTGTCTACACCCGTAGCATTACTATGAATACATTGAATTGCTCTGAAAGTGTCTTCTTCTGAGATTGGATGGAAATGAAATTGATCAGTGATTGGTAAATCTAAGTTTGTAACCTGCTCTTCAAGATCATCTATATGATTAGCAATGACAACTTCGTCGCGTTGGTTAGAGTGTGAAACGAAATGGTCATTTATATTATTCAATGGTAAGTCAATTTGTGAATTCGATTTCTGTTTGCCAAGCCCGAATTCTTTTATTCCCTTCCAAAGTGATTTAGAGTCTTGTCTATTGTTTGTCATAAACGATTTCAAATATCTAATCTTTGAGCTCCGTAATTCCTGTTTAACCCTATTTCTAAGGCTCCTATACTCTATCAAACTGTCCAAGTCAAATCTCTTTTTAAATTTTCTATGTGCTTTGTCTCTACGTCCCATCATCTTAAGTATGTCTTCAGTCATCCACGGTACTCGTCGTTTTCTATTAATCCTCTTTGTCACATAAGGTGCATGTTTGTCATACAAAGTCAAAGTCCAATTCTCGAAAGTCTTGACCATGTCATCAACTGAGGGTAATGCTTCAATTTGATGCCATGGAGTCTGAGCCACATCAGGTAGGAAGGCGGCTTCATGAAAGTTTTTGAAGTCTCTATAAGTGATAATTTTCTGTTCTGGCTTGGGTATCTTATGGGAAAGTACACAGTAGATCAAATCATGTCTAGAAATAGCTGGGACTGAGATTTGGCCTGCTTGAACAACCTCATTGGGATCACTAACAATGAGAAGGTCAATGAGTGTGTCTGATTCATTAGTATGATGAGTTGGATCGAGGGGTAAAATAGTCATGTTTAGGCATTGGAAAATTGTAGTCAGTTGAAAGTAGTCAAAGTTACGATTCGTCATGTTCAAGTCGGTGTTCATATCCCCCATAACTAGTATACGGTTATAACAAGGCATAAGAGAAAGCAAGGCATTTTCGAAATCTGTGAAATGACCTATTTTTGGTGGGCGATAACAGATACCAACGAGTAATTTATCATTACTAGATAAGGATAATTCAAGTAGCATAAACTCTGGTCTGGAACAATACTCTTGTTTAGATGTGATTAAAACTTTTGTTTTGATACCATCTTTCACATAAATTGCTACACCCCCACAAGCTTTATTTAATCTATCATTCCGGAAAAGATTATATCCAGGCAATGCAACAAAATTTGATGAAATACTAGGCTTCAAAAATGATTCGGAAATTCCGATTATATTGAAGTCCTGAAAACGGAAGATTGCTCTGAGTTCATCAATGTGGCAACTGAGGGATTGTACGTTAAGGTGAGCAGCCTTGAAAAGTTTTTTGAAAGAGTGGAGCTTATTTGCCCCAGTGATGGGAGATGCTTTGGGAGAATTCACATTTATTAATAATAGAGGAGCGTCAGTAATCGACCCATGTTGTGTTGGTTTAGATAGTTTAAGTTTAGCAAAATATTTTAGTCTCATACCAGCGAGCTTCTCGGATCATTTGCCCTTATGTTTGACCGTTAACTGTGAATGTAGTGAACCTCTAGAGAATAATTGTTGTTTGCCAATAGCACCAAAATTATTTTGGAGTAGAAAAAACGGAAATAGTTTATTTATAGAGAAATTAGATCTCAGATGTAGAAATGTATTATTGCCAGAGAATATAAATGAAGCTAGTATTAAGTTGAGGGAGCTTATATATGACGCCACTAACTTCAAAAATGAGTCCAATCAAACAAATAATAAATTCAAGAAAAACGCCTGGTATGACAGACAGTGCGAAAAAATAAGAGATAGGATGTTTTCCCTTCTGAAAATATTTAGGAGAACCATCTCCACGCAAGTTAAAAAAGACTATTTGGCGGTGGTTAAGGAGTACAAGGAAACTTGTAATATTAAGAAAAATGCTTACTGGGAGCAGGTGAAAACAAAACTGAAATCAGTACGGGACTCAAAACATTTCTGGGAATTAGTACTTGAATTTAAAGGATCAAACACAGTCAAAAATGTAAATATAAAGCCAGAGAAATGTTGAGAAATGGGTATGTCATTATAAAGTGTTTTATAATCCCTCACGGTCGAGTGGCCCAACGTTGTACGCGGAGCCCTTCAGCAAAAATGAGTTTCTGGACAGGACTATTGATATAAATGAAGTCAACTTATCATTGAAAAAATTGAGAAATGGAAAGGCTCCAGTTGAAGATCGAATTTCTGGCGAGTTTTATAAAATAGCACCTGCAGCATATAACCAGTTAATGTGTAATTTTTTTAATAGAGTTTACGAAGCAGGTATAGCCCCAGATGCCTTCAAAAAGTCAATGATTTTCCCACTGGATAAGAAAGGGGACTCGAGAGATCCCAAGAATTATAGAGCCATATCATTCACAAACTCAATTTATAAAATTTCTGTGGGATGTTTATTGAATAGGCTGGAAAAATATGTGAAGCATACAAACACCATTAGGGAGAATCAAGCCGGCTTCAGAAAAAGATACTCATCTGTGGATAACATTAATGTTCTGTATAATTTGATTAAATATTCTGTGTCAGAAAAGAATAGAAGAGTATACTGTTTCTACGTCGATTTCAAATCTGCCTTCGACTCGATTGATCGAGAAGCATTATTTTATAGATTATTAGAGATAGGTGTATCGAATAAGTTTGTCCAAATGATGAGAGGCTTGTATGATAATGTATCATCTGCTGTGTGGTGCGAGAAAGGGCTGACAGAAGATATTCAGTTTGAAAGCGGCTTAAAACCGGGCTGTTTGTTGTCCCCGATTTTATTCTCCATATTTACATATGATATCTGTGAATGTATCGGTGGAGGCCTAAGGATTGGAGGTCACGATATGAACGCACATCTTTATGCGGATGACTTAGTAATATTCACCGACAGTATTCATAAAATGCAAAGTATTTTTGACAGACTGAAGGATTATTGTAGCCGCTGGAACTTGACAGTGAATGGAGATAAGTCAAAAATGATGGTATTCAGGAAGGGGGGTAGATTGCGCAAGAATGAGAAGTGAAGGTTTGGAGAGGAGCCTATAGAAAAAGTCAAAGAATACAAGTACTCAGGTACTTGGTTCTCAGGTTACATTCACATCCGCACTATCATTGACTAGTCACTTCAAAGCTAAAGTGTCAGCAGCAAAATATGGTGTGAATAGTTTGTGGGGGAAGTTAATTACAAACAATGATGTCCCAGTATCAACGAAACGGCAAGTTTTTAATGCGGTTAGCAAGGCCACGGTTACATATGCCGCAGAGGTATGGGGGTACCAACAGAGAGAGCAACTAGAATGCTTTCATAGATTCTTTCTTAAAAGACTGTTTTGCTTACCAATGGACACACCAATGATATAATTATATATTATATCTGGAGAGTGGGGAGGGCGTTTTATGGCTAGATACTTTGAGAATGAATGTGAAGTATATAGTAAAGACTATAAACCTACCTGAGTTCAGATTCACAGGAAGAATAACAAGATTGATGGCGCAAAGCAAATGTGGATGGTACAAGGATTGGAAACATTTGTATGTGCAATACAATATGGACTGGATTGATCCAGTTACCCAGCCGAGTTTATGGAGAAATGGATGTGAAATTATCATTGAACGGATACGTGACAGATTGATAGAAACTTGGTGGAATAGGGCCGCAACTTCGCAGTTCCACTCAATGTATCAGAGACTAAGAGCGTCACATACAATTGGAAGAGATTATATTAATGACGAAAACAAGAGACGTTTTATTAGTATGATATTCAGAGTGAGAGGGTCCCTGTTACCTCTGAATTTCAGGGTAGATAGGAATGATAACAGCTATATATGTTCACTTTGCAATAGCAGGGAGATAGAAGACACATGCCACTTCTTGGGTCGATGCGCAGTACTGGGAGAGTTTCGGATGAAATGGTTCGGTCGCTGGATTATAGAAGAGGAAACTATACTTAGATACCTGAATGGTGAAAACTGGAGAAGATTGTTGGGCTATATTGACGAGGCTTTGAAGTATCGGGAGCAATTGGTTTCAGAGTTCAATTACTAAGAACAACATGAGGGTTATATCCCATGACATTTATAGTAGTCTACCGTAGAATTATTGTAATTTATGTAATTAGAGATACAGTTGTATACATTCATTTATTTATTTTTTATTTTTTTGTGTCTCTCTTTCTCATTTTTATACATGCAAATCAAACTAAATGTATTTATTGGGTGAATGATTTGAGAAGTCTTGCTGCCATTTAGAATAATTATATGATGCGCTAAGGTCTGATGATGAATTTTTCTTTTCTAAAATTGATAGCTTTCATTCGGAGCGATTGAATGCATAGAGAGTATCGATAAGATGTTGTCCGAAATAATTTAGAACTGATCCGAGAAATAAGCTTATCAAAAAATTGATATGATATGATACAGATAAACTACCAACTCTGGCTGACGGCATGTGCCATGCCAATTGAATCTTTATTATTGCTTTGGAATTGTAATTGTGCTTTTTGTTATGAGTATCAATAAAATTCTTTATCTATCTATCTATCTATCTATCTATACCAATATACATCAATGAGTTCGCAATGAGAGTGGCTACATTAATTATTTGTCTCATTTTTCTTTAAAATTACCTGCTTCGAAGTTAATCGGAGAAAACAAAAAAAAAAAATCAAATCGCAAACTTCCTAAATTTTCACATATATATTATTTCATCAAGAAAACTGTTCGTTTTATTGAAAAAAATGAATATAGCTAATATTGTAGTCCATAATGTGAGGAATCGAATCGAATGACGTATAAAAGAACTGTTTCCGATCAATGGTTACAGAGATAATTGATTTCCCGTGATTACCTGCATTTTTCAACTTTGAGGGGGGCAAGGGGGGAAAGCTCCAGGGGGATTTCTTGGGACTTTTGGGAGAATGACCCTCTGGGAGGGTTCTATCGATGGTGAGAGATTCAGCTTTTATTCAATTTTCAGATCGAAAAAACCTTTATTGACTGGGCTACAAGCTGCCTTCGAATGGAGATAGAAGATGATTAATTATTCACCTTGCAAATATATACCTCTAACAAACTAGAAATGAATCAATAAAGGAAATGCCTAATTTCGTATACTTCAACAGGAATCATTGTCATAGTAGAGGTACTTATCTAATTACTTCAGGTTTATTCGTGAGTACTATGACTAATATCAATAGTTATCTATATTTATTCTACCTGATAATAATCGATTTGGAATTCACAGTGAATGTTAACATAGATTGAAAGATACGTTATAAACAAGTTTTTCAATTTTTTAAATGATTCAAAGAACCGTTCTTCCATAATGCTTACAATAGCCAATTATTCCTTTATTTCAGGAGAGCAGTAGGGGAAAGAAGGCTCTGGCATTATTAAACATCGAAGTAGGTAAGTTATCTCAGAAATGTGTATTCCTCCTCTAGAGCTTGTTGTTATTGTTCTATTGCCACAAGATGGGTAGAGACGGCGCGCTACCGTACATAAAGTACAGTAGTATACATAAAGTAACATGGTAAAATCTTATCTATAAAAACATTCTAGCATTATATTTAATTACTCGGAATTTTCTCTCCCTGAGAATGATCAATCATCAGCTATATCCATACTTGAACAATTTTCTTTCCGACTTTCGTTTTGTCTCAATGTTCGTTTTGCTTTTCGTCTAGCGCTTCACGCATCCTATTAAAATCAGGCGTAAAATCGAATGATGAAACGCATGCGTAAAGTGCATCGACCAAGTGTGGACATAGGTGTTTATGATTAATGGAGAGAGTTTTGTGGAGAGAAAGATTATCACATTAATAGTAGTTCTGTGAAAAGTAGACCTCGCGCAGTGGTAAACCACAGCCTCCTCTGTCCACACTGTCGGCGAGATATCTGTGTGAAAAAGACTAATGGCTGTTGGGGTTGGTGTATCAAAAATACTAACATTAGAAGCTAATCTCCTTCAAGACGTACTGGCAACAGGTCAGCCCGAGTTGAAAGCAGAGAAAGGTCGAGAGAAAATACTATGTTAATTTCAGTTATTAATTGCATGCGTCATTGCATGTAACTAATAGTCCACACAACAGCTGAATTTTACTAAGTTAAATTGAGAAATTAATTGCACGCGTCCAATTAATATTAATTGTAATTAATATTACAATATTATTAATCCAATCGATAGCTGATTTATGATTACAGTAATGATTCTATAGTCAGATTTTTATGGTAATATTGGCGTTCGATGGAGACTCCTTTTCCTTTCGTATTATCCTCAAAAAGTCTCATAATATATATGTCGACGCCTCTTGTTTCGAAGTACTTGTATACCAAATATTTTATTAGACAATGACTAATACTTGCGACTGCGATACTGCGGTACAAGCAAACATACAAAATCCGATAGAGTTGAAGCTAAGACCTCAGCTTCGCTTTGGTCAATTATTTTTAATGAATCGGTCAATCTACTCTATTCATTGGAGGAATTCCCAGTGAAGAGGATGATTGTCAAATGAATTATTTTACTGATTGATTTGCCACTCATCCCAGAGATGTAAGTAGGTGGTGAATCAAAATTGAAAATTAAAATCATTATATACATCCCGCTAAACAAGTGGCAGCATTTGGTAAAACATACTTCTTGTAGCCACCCTTCTAATGATTGATAATATAATATATTTTAAAGTGCTACACCCTTATTATAATTTAGAGTTCATAATTAATAATAAATTTAATCTTAATTCATATTTTTATTGATTAATCAAATTCCTAAATGATTTTAATATTACATTATATAAGATTATTATATTATTTTTCAGGATATGGAAATGGTGCAAACCACATTCCCATTGGATCTCCAAGTGAAGATCTTCCAGACGAATCAGTGCCTGAGAAACCTTCCACAACACATCTTCCTGACAAGTCAATGCCTGATAAGCCTTACAGTGAAGATCTTCCAGGCAAATCAATGCTTCAGAAGCCTCACAGTGAATATCTTCAAGATGAATCAATGCTTGAGAGGAACTTAGATAAGCACTTCTTCCTGAGTTTCATAATTTATGCAGCTTAAAGAAACCAATATTCAGTTCAAATAACTTATATGAAACCAGCTATTCTGTCATACATACAGTCAACAGAGTAAAGGATGGAATCTTCTCAAAAAGTAAATTGTAATGTTATACTTGGTAAACAACTGCCTTTTCTCATATTATGTTCAATTATCATTTTAGCATTCCAGCTTTAAACGACGGGAGTCGGGAGACTTAAAGTAGGCTCACCTCACTATATTTTTTGACAATATACACTAATTTGATAGAACTTATTTTCGATAACATAAAGTCTAAAAATTCATACAACCAACAAACCAAAACGGAGCTGAAAAACATGAAATATTTCTGAGGTTTTCAAATTTTCACTGAGAATATAGAAACGGAATTCATAACAATGGCAACTATTTTGTAAACAATTTTTTGTAACAAATAATTGCAAATTGATGGCTCAAATTATACAGAGTGAGTCATATGTATGGGAACCCTTCAATAAGTTGGAGACTATTATAGATATAATACTGTAACTTTTAGGATAAGATTTTGGTCGAATACTCTACCTTTTGCCGTACAACTGAATTTCAACCCAATTTCATTAAGGGTGACTTAGGGGTTGTAACTCGAATATTTTAAATGTAGACACCTATTGTGTGGCAAGTCATTTTAAAGGCCTTTTGAAAACAAGAAAGATAGTATCAATAAGAAAAGTTCTATGATGCTTGTATTCAAAATAGCTACTGATTGAGGTTTTAGTTTTCACTTGAAACTATGAATATTAATTATAGTTTGTTAACACTATGAATATTCAGTTTTTACTTGAAACTTCAATCAGCCGCCATTTCGAATACAAGCATCATAGAACTTTTTTATTGATGACATCTTACTTGTTTTAAAAAGGCATTTGAAATGACTTACAACACAATAGGTGTCTACATTTAAAATATTCGAGTTACAACTCCTAAGTCACCCCCTAATGCAATTTGGTTGAAATTCAGTTGTACGTAAAAAGGTAGAGTATTCTACCAATAACATATCCTGAAAGTTGCAGTATTATATTTACAACAATCTTCTGATTGAGGGGTTTCCATACATATGACTCACTCTGTATATTGATTTGTATTGAACAGAATGAATATATAAAAACTGATCCTCTGAGAATATATTTGAAATCTAATTCCCATTCCAAATGATAAGAAATCCATTTTGAGAAAAGTAATGTATTCTCAGGGAAGACTCTTACTCTGTATTTTCTCTTCAATTGAAGTTACAAAATATTGTTTATTTTTGTTTTAGGAACAACCAAGGACACCTCGTCAACTGATCAATACCATCACCACCATCTACGCTGAGTATTGTTGATTCAGACAAAGACCCAGAATATGCACCCACCACCAGCTCCAGTGAGGCTGATTCATCCAAAGAGGAAACTAATGAAGAGGATGAGGCCTATTTCATCGACAAAACTGCATCATCACCAGCACCACCATCTTCACCACCTTTAACTTCTTCACAGGATTACAGTGATGATCATTCTGTAATCATTGATGGTGAACAGATTGAGGGGGAAGAGGAAAATGAAAAAACATTAAAGCGGGTAAGAAACAGAGACTACTGTTTTTATTGTGAAACAATGGTTACCAGTTTTGCCCGACATGTGATAAGGAACCACTCAATAGAGATGGAAGTTCAACAAATTATGAGCTGCAAGAAAAGTAGTAGCAGAAGGAAAAGCCTCTTGTCAACCCTAAGGAAAAAAGGTAACTTTCTTGCGACCAAAACTGGGATCATTCGTCAAGTTCGAAAAAGTAGTGATGATAACGAAACAAAAGGTCCTCTGCCTTGCACTTTCTGTTTAGGTTTATATAAGAGATCTACGCTCTGGAAGCATAAAAAACAATGCTCACTGAACCCTGGTTCAAGTTCCAGGGCTGCAGCTCAGGCAGAAGGCCTTGCAATGATTACGAATGAGTTTAAAGCTGATCATCAATCAAGACAGAAAATTTTTCCAATAATGAGGCCTGATGAGGTAACAATCGCAGCCCAAAAAGACACATTGATATGTGAGTACGGCTCTCGTTTCATGCGAGCTCACTATAAAAGGCATCAATTTGCAGTTTGTTCAAGAAAAATGAGAGAGCTTAGCAGACTGCTTATAACTGCTAAGAAAATTGATCCGTCGATCAGGAATTTGATCCATGCTTTAAGACCCTAGTGTTTTGAAACACTTGTTGCATCTGCAAGGATAGTGGCTGGGCACAATATAATTGACAATTCATATTCATCTCCAACGTAAGCTTTGAATATAGGCACTTCTCTAAAGGAGTGTTGTGGAATAGCCATCTTCCATGTGCTGAAGAGGAGGTTTCGCATACCAGGCAAAACGGCCCCTGAACTTGAAGAGGAATTGAAAACAACTAGAATGTTGATAGAATCGAATTGGAATGTTGAACTTTCCCATGCAGCCTCATCTTGTCTTCAACAAAATAACATGAGCAAAATTACTATTGTGCCACTGGCAAGTGACCTAAAAAAATTTAGAGATTATCTAATTGCCAAAGGGGATAAAGCAGTAGAAATGCTTGAGATTGACTCAAATAATAAGTTAGCTTACAAAACTTTGAGTGAGGTCATCTATTGCAGAGTGATGCTATTATGTAGGAAAAGGGTGGGTGAGCTTCAAAGGCTCACTGTGGAGCTCTACCAATCAGTAAAAATTGATTCATCCTATGAAGAATTTGAGGATGTGATAAAGCCGTCTGAAAGAATACTTTTGCAAAAATTCAAGAGAGTAGTAATACCGGGAAAGAGAAGAACCACTCCGGTATTATTTTCTCCTGATGTTCAGGGAAAAATAAAAGTTCTGATTAAATTCAGGGACAACTTTGTAAGGGAAACTAATCCTTACCTGTTCCCGACACTTGCATATGACAGCCCAATTGTTGGGTATAAAGTTTTGAAAGACCATGCAAATAGAGCTAACCTGAAGACACCCGACGCATTTTCGTCGAAATCTTTGAGGAAGCATTTAGCAACTATTTCACAGCTGTTTGATATGAGTGATCAAGATGTCGAACAGCTGTCCTCGTTCATGGGTCATACAGTGAACATTCATCGAAATGAATACCGATTACCCGACAATGTATTTCAAACCTCGAAGATTGCGAAGCTATTGTTAGCTATGGAGAAGGGAGAAGCTTCCAAATACAAGGGGCTCACCCTCGACGAGATAGATGTTAATCTTGAAGACAATTTGTTAGAGGAGCAGGAGCATGCTGAATCGTCAGGTGAAGAAGAAGTTGACAACTTTGAAGATGAAGTATTATTGAATGAGGAAAATTCTCCAAAAGCATGCCCCCTCAAAATCTTAAAAATCCTCAATTCACCTTCAAAATCCAAAGCCAAGAGAGAATTCGTAAAATGGGAGGATGAAGAAAAGAGGATTGTCGCAGCTTTCTTTTCATCCCATATAAAAGATAAAATTCCTCCAAAGAAAAGAGAGTGTGAACTACTAATTGAGAAAAACCCTATCCTACAAACTAAAACATGGGTTAAAGTAAAAGTTTTTGTTCAGAATATGTACACAAAAAAAATTTAAGTACCGAAAACATAATTCACATTGTCATTTCAATTTTTATCTCTATTATATATCGCTTCATTATAATTATCTCCAGTATATTATCTCACGGTACCAGTATTCTATTTCTATTGTTTTACAAAATGTTGATGACATTCATTTTATTTTACAAATTGACTACAGTATTCTCATTTTCTGGATTCAAAGTGATTGCAACGCTGAATCAAGTAATAGACTATTGTTAATTCAGGAAAAATACTGTAATAGAATCTGAATCTGAATAGGCTACTAAAATAGAATCACTTTAATACTTTTATCAATCTACTTATTTGTTTATGTATTAACCTATTCATACATTCATTTCTAACTTTATTCTATTTCCATTGTTTTGCAAAATGTTGATGAGTATTAATTATTTTACCTATTATTCATTCTTATTTTCTTGCTATAATATTCAACTCAATAAACTGAGGTTCCAATTCTTTTGCATCAAATCAATCATTCATTTCCTATTCCATCCGATACAGTAATTACCCCAAAGTTAGTAATTTTGTCACTAACGTTGTAATTACTCTACATATTATGAAAATATGTATAATATTATATTTTGATTATGGAATCATGTTGTCTCTCAAGATTATTACAAAACTCCCTATTTAAAAATGAGTTCTGCCAATATTTTTGATTGAATATTTCACCTTATTGAGTTCTATTGTAAAATCAATTTTATTGTTCACATTATTTGTAACATAAAAATCATCAGTGAAATAACTTTTCTTCAGTAATAAAATTTCATGTAAAATACAGATGACTTCCATCATTAAGAATGAGTTTTAATGATATAGGCTAGCTAAGTTATTCGTATACAAAATAATATGATGCTCCTAGACTAGATTACAAAGCCTCTTCTTTATCTGCAAATGCATCTCGATTCGATTTTTAATAGTTTATATGCTGAACTCCTTCCAATAAAACAAATAAAAGCGCTGTGAATCCATTTGTTGAGACTGGACAAATCTTCACTAATTTCGAGCAAGATTTGGCTGAATTTAAAGCAATTCTTCGATACTTAAAAAATTATAAATACTGATCAAGGCTTTGAAAATTCTGATAACAAAGGCTCTGAAATCTTGGAAACCATTGACAAAATATAAATCTCATTTATTTTGTTCTGTTGGAGGATGAATTTGAAAGTGTGAGGCACTAATCACAATGATAATTCTATTTGTCATACATTTTAATAGGGATTTTTGGTTTCTGCTTGATTAAAGTCAAGAACTATAAAGCTGAATTCAATCTATCCCGTGCTTTAACAATAGCCTTGCAGAGCATAGGTTACCTGCTAGTATTATTTATATTTATGATAATTGATTATTCAGGTTTATTGATTATAATATACTAGGCTATTGTATATATGGTACAAAAAAATAATCCACTCAAAGACAAAAATTTAGATTAGATCATTAGATTATATTTATTATGTAAACCAACACTGGTGAACAGTGCTTGGTGAATAAAATAACTACTGTAGCTTATATGATATTGTTCTATTTGCAGAGAAAGTTATGTAATAAGTTTTTTCAATATTTAAACATAAGGTATTCTTATCTAACCACTTCTTAATTAAAAGCATATTATGTTCAGCTATAGTATGAACTTCATTTCATGAATTACCGTGAAAAAAAGCTGCAGTATCATCTGCAAAAGATAGTTACACTAGATTAATCATTTATGGTTAGGAACTGGGTTCTATTACTCAGATAGCTTTTGAACAATTTAAGCTAGACTCCTCTGAAACCGTTATACACTTCGATAGTCATTATTCAATAACATTCCTAATTAGCCAGATATAATCGATTGTGAGTATTCAGCTCTTGTTGTTCTATAATGAAATTATTCATTTTAAACTGTCTGTACGATATTGCTTGAATGAGATTAAGGCATGCTGTCAAGCGAATTATCACTAATTACTTTTTTTGCAATGATAGATAGTAAGTGAGAGTAGTTGAACAAGATTGTAAGAGAGAAGTACTGTATTGACGTGTGGGCTTATGTGAGATAGAGGGAAAGTATAGGATTGAGAGAAAAATACTTTGACAGCTTCAGGTACGCGCGCGCGCGATATGTATGAGAGAGAATGAATGAGAGTGAATGTTTTAGCCTGCTGTAGACAAAGAAAGATCCCCTCCCAGTGCAGTGATCGTTTAATGCGATCAGAGGGAGCGGAGTTGTGGGGTGATGGACGGCTGGTCCTTATCTAGTTCCAACAGAGTTGATGCAAAACCGGCTGAATGAATTTGTAATCTATGATGGTAAAATTGGCAACGTTGCTGGCTGCCATAAGTTACCACTTGCTGCCACTTGTTGGGCATCATGGGGAAACATACAAAAATATACACGGCTGCCATAAATTTGGGAAGTTGACGGCTGCCATTATTATAGGACAATGGTGCAATGTTAGCAAACTTTTTGTTTATTGATATTATGACAATAAAAAGTAGATCTCGGACCTAAATTCGATGTTTTGAGACATTATACACCATAAAAACGACATATACTACTCCACTCCTAAGAGTGGCTGCCACACGTATGCTTTACAGGCGGCTGCCACTTGAATAGGAAGATATATATATATATATATATATATTATATATATATATAAATGTATGTATGTATATATATATGTATATATATCACTCAACAAGATACATTGTAGGTAACTTAATAATAATGATTCAATGAATTACAGAAACAATATAGTAAATAATTGATCAGAAACCATTAAGAAATGACTAGGAGAATTATGCATGACTAGAAAAATTAAACTTTGGCTAATGATGATTTATTCTGACCAGCAACCAAACTCTACAATGCACATGTAATATATATAAAAAATATATTCATTTATAATTATAAAATATAGTGGCAGAGAAAACATTCAGACAAAACATACCAATTTCAGTGGAGATTTTCACCATGTTCAAGATTATATTTGAAAAAATTATCTGTATTTGATCTTGATACGAGTTATAAGTTAATTATCATGGATCTGATAAATAGAACATTCTCCACATAAATATGAACATAAGAATCTTTTCTGCTGAGAAATTTGATAACAATATCATTATTTTATCTTGATTCTGAACTACATTTTGAATATATTCAATAATGAGTCGATGTCTAGAACTCTCATAAACCGGGCAAGATAACAAAATATGTCCAAGATCTCTATTGCATTTGTATTGCAACTAGGACAACGTTCGGTACAGTTAACTAAATAACTCTTTCCTTGCAGAAAAAACCAATCATTCTTTTTGATGATAGCCTTTGCTGTGCTACACATGATTTTTTTTTATACTGATTCTCATACTCAACTCATCTCCTGATGAAAAATTGGGGCTTATAATTTTGTAAAAAGAATGAGCTTCAGATTCCAGGGATCTATTTATATCCACAAGCCTTAGTCTATCCCCGAATAAATTTGAAAGGACTTTTATCTCTGCTCCATCAATATCTTGAAACTCTCTATTGTAGTCTTCCCATATTTCTGGACACATATTTCTTAATTGTGAACCCCAATTATTGTTTCTATTTGGTACACCAAGAAGGAACTTTTCTCGAAGAATAGAAAACATTATTGCAGGGTACCCATTTGCTGGCATTCTTTGTATGGCTAATAGCCATTGTAGAGCTCACCAAAAAACTGTATGCTTTAAGCTGATTGTTGCCATCTCCAGCCTCAGCATCCAACCTGGCATACTTGCATGTAACCCAGAAACATGCTTTAAGAATTGATTTTGAATCCTCTCCAAACTATCACAGTATCCCAGGGACCATGTTTCCGAGCCATATAGGATTACTGGGTAGCCTATCGACTAAAAAAGTTTAATTTTTGTGGACCAGGAGTCCGACCTAGCTTCTACCAATGAACTGATAAGAGCATCGGTCGCACACGTAGCCTTTTTCAGTAGCCTATTTGAAGCCTCAATGAATCTTCCTTCACAAGAAAACCAGACTCCCAAGTAGCAGTAACCGCTGTCTATTTCCAGCCCACATCCTTTGCAGTAGAATTCATAATTCTCCCTCTACCCCTACTGAAGGAGACTACTCTTGTCTTTGCTGCGTTGACCTTGAGTTCAGCTTTCTGACAGTAATCCTCTAAACATGTTATTCTCTTTCTGAGGTCAACAGCACTGTCAGCAAGAATGAATATATCATCCGCATAAGCCAGCATCATAACATCATTATTATTATCTACTTCTAATCCATGGAGCCCTCTTTCCCGAAAATATGTCTCAATATCGGATAGAAACAAGGTAAAGAGCAAAGGTGATAATCAATCCCCCTCCAAAACGCCCCTCTCCACACAATGGTTCCCTCTTCTCCATTATCGAGAATTATGGTTGCCTGACCATAAATTGAGCTCATTATTCCAATCAGTTTCGTACTTATGCCTAAAGTTCCCAATTTGTACCATAATTTTGTATGATTGATGGGTCCAAATGTGGACTCAAAATCCACGAAAAGTGCAGAGAAAGGCTTCCATTTACAGTCTAGAAATAGATGTATGATAGCACTCAGGGTGAATAAATGATCTCTACAACCCCTGTTACATCTCAACCCTGCTTGATGTTCTGGTAGGAGATTACAGCTTTCCACCCACTTCAACAGCCGATGACCTATTGCTGGAGTAAACGTTTTCATTATAGTAATAATTAAAGCAATACATCTATAATTTTTAGGATCTTTCACATCTCCCTTCTTAAACAATTGAAATATCATAATTCTATCCCACTCTTCAGGAGTTTTCTCTTCTCTAATAATACTGTTGAAAAGCCCCTTCAAATAATCTATCCCTTTGTCTGATAAAGCCTTATAAAATTCATTTGCCATTATGCCATTCCTGAAGAAGATTTTCAAGATGTCAACCTCAATCGCCTCAAACACTGGAAACTTATTGAAGCACTCCATCAACACATCTGGAAGAGATGGCTATTGAAATACATACAAACCCTTCAACAGAAAACTAAATGGAATAAGGCTAATCACAATCTACAGGTTGGAGATCTTGTCATGGTCCATCAACCTACTCCAACTCTCACATGGCCACTAGCCAGCATTATTGATGTCTATCCAGAAAAGGATGTGGAGTTGTAGGAGTGGTCCTTTGAAGACTCAACAAGGAGCTCTGACTCGTCCATCACACAAAGTGTTTCCCCCAACCTCGAACTTCGAGTGATTTCAATGCTTATCAGTGATTTCAATTTAATAATATTATCCTCCAGTTGTAGTATTATTTTTTATTGTTGAATCCTAGCAGGGTTCAAGGCCCACACTATGTTTCATATTTAGTATTATTATTTATTGTAGCTTGAGAGTCCTAAGCTAATCCATATAATTTGCCGCCAGCCCTCAACTGGTTACTTGTGGTTGCGCAGTAACCCTTTCTTTGTAATCTAGCACATGCATCCAGTGGAAGCGTCACCCCATTGCCCCATTCATATGAAGTGATTGCTAGGAGAAACTTCTATTCTGCTCTCATTGAAACCGCTCCACAATATTCTCTTCTTATTATTACCAGTAAACCAGTTCTTAGTGGAAACGCTTGTTTAATTCTTATATTTCTTGATATATTATTATTACCGGCCATGACAAACCATAACTTATACCTCAACTCCTTACTGCAATTATTGTTCCACCTCACCTTTTACCTCAAATACGGTAGTGAAATACCTAATAGTACTACAAGAGATTCATCATTGACGCTACATGTGGCCACACCAACCAGTCAACGCTCCAATTACATATGGTGGAAAGGAACAATATCCAGGTTTTTAGATTCATTAATTGATTTCATCATTATTTATCCTCGCATCACATTTTGTGGTATCCTCACCCCCTCCTTTAGTCCTCCATTCTAATACAGTCTTATTCTACTACTTCTTCTTATTTCCTTAATATCTTCAATCCTGAACACCCTTTAAGATGGAGTATATTGCAGTCAGTATGTTGTCTGGCTCACTGAATGTAGTGTCTTGAGCTTGGTTGATGCAGCTTGGAATGGAGATAGCAGCTGAGTCGATCTTGGCAGAAGGCACGTTCCAAACAGCAGGATTTGAAGTAGTTTTACATAAAAAGAAACAAAATACATGGGATTGATAACTGATACAGTCTGGAGCTGACCAAAACTTCATGGTGTTTCTGAGTTCTGGTAGCTTGATGAGAGCAAGTGGATGAATGCGAATAGTTATTTGTATCCAGACACAACATAAGAGGGTTTGGTGGAAGAAGAAGGACCATTGCATTTGTACATAAATAATGCAGAAAAATTATTAGTTGTACAAACTTCTGATTAAGTGGACTGTAATTTCCATCAATTTAATATTCAATATATTCTGGCAGAAAAATACTAATGAATCCATTCATGATACAATGAAAAACTCTATTATTATACTTACCCCAGCTGATGATCTATGCTGTGAGTCAGAGTAATTTTCATCTATAGGTTTGGGTGGTGAAAGGGTAAAGGAAAAGAGAAATGTAAATAAGATCACTTGACTCTGATGATTTATGATGTAGCCAGGCACTGCAGAGAGTTGTTGAATCATGTATGGAATTCTGCTTCTCAATCTTACTAGGTATTAATTCACTACTACTTTCGATATAAAAAATACTCAAATTCTCACATGTACTTTAAAATCAATTATTACTCCCTACGATCGGAGACATGGAATTAAAATTAATAATTTCCGATAGAAATACAAATCAAAACGAACGAGTCGAGCTATCCTGTCAACGAAGACAGCTGTACATACCGACTGAACTAAAAACGACAAACCAAACAATTAAACAATTATGCACTAGAGTGCGCCAGTAGATGGGGAAGATTGAACCTAACTACTCAGGCGCCAAACTCCATTAAATTCGAATGTCATCAACATACCCCAGACCCTGAAAAATTAATTTTCAGCCAAAGCTGGAAACACAAAAATATCTGCAAACCCACAAAAATAACATTCTAGAAAATACCAGCACCAAATAAAACAAAAGACCAATAAACAAAATGTGTGAACTACACACACACAAAAAAAAACAACTTGACAAATACAAGGCTACGGGAGGGTATAATGCTCATTGAGTAGGCAATGGATACAGTTTTGTAGCCGGCCGCTTATAACGTCCATTAACCAACCGTACTGTAGCCACCCTTACAATTCCATCTGATCCAGGAAATACCTCCTCAATCACACCCATTGGCCACTTCAAAGGGGGAGGATTAGGCTGGTCCACTATCACCACCATTCCGACTGTGAGTGACGTTGTATCTTTACACCACTTCTGTCTGATTAGTCACAACAATAAATGAGGCCCTGCATGACAGTTTGTTTTAAGATAGTTGTGATAAATCAACAATGTGACAAAGTGATCAGTTTTAGGTAACACAATTTGATGACAACTATCAAACTCAATGCTCACATTCTGCAAGCGACCACCAACTCGAATAAGCTCCCTATCTAAGAATGGGGACAACCTCTGAAAACGAGCAGGACAATGTTTTCCGTTCTTCAATAAATTTAGTTCTGATGAAAAATGAATTTTTTGAATCACTCTGCACAAATACAAATCGGCTATCTCCAAGTCCGGAGTTCCTGGTTTTGGTAATATTCATACAGCCTTCAAAACAATGACAACAACACGCAACAAATAATTATAGTTGGAACAGCGCTCAATCAGATGATAGATTACAGTATCAGACAAATTTTCTGACTCGAATACAGTCGATACAGTGTTCTTTTTTGCCTCTGGCAGAGTTTCCAGCTCAACGAATTCCATATTAAACGGCCAATGACTCTCATCCATAGACAACCACTCAGGCCCCGACCACCATAAATTCTGCTCTACAAGGTCGCGTGGAGTCAAGCCTCTTGACAAACAGTCCACTGGATTCTCCACACCTGCTATGTGCATCCAATGATCTATCAGACAATTTTGAATGCTGGAAACTCTATTTGCAACAAACGTTTGCCACCGAGATGGTGATGCTCTAATCCAGTGGAGTGTAACAGTGGAGTCTGAAAACGCTAACACTCGATCCACTTGACAACGTTTGCGAATTAACAACATAGTGTTCAATAGCTCACTCAGAAGGACTGCCGCAAATAATTCCAATTGTGGTATAGAGACCGTCTTTGAAGGAGCTACTTTAGACTTAGCACACAATAATGAAATCTGAGTCCAATAATCACTACTTTGAGTCTAAATTACAGCACCATAGCCCAATTCTGAAGCATCACGAAAACCAATCAATTGTATAGGTGAATCAGATGATACTCCAACATATCTGGGAATAGACAACTTTGAAAGGCAATTAAACTCTCTTTGACAATTTTCCCACAATGTTTGAATCTCAATAGGTGCAATTTCGTTCCAATCTAGACTTAATTTCCACAATTTCCCTATCAGACATTTCAGAAACAAAGTCAAAGGAGCTAGAAGACCAAGTGGATCAAATATTCTTGCAACAGTGGAGAGTATGTTATGCTTGTGTCCTTCTGTTCTGAATTCACAAGAAAGCTAAATACGTCAGTACTAGGCTGCCATTCAAGTCCCAAAATAGCCAATGTACTAGCCTCAAATTCTTTCCGAGAGAAGATTTTTCGCTATCCAACATTTTTGACAACATTTCTGGAGAATTTGATGCCTACTTTGTCAATTAAAAACCCCCCTTTCTAAACAATTCTTTAGACTGATGATAGAGCGCATCTGCTTCATGTAATGATGGAACTGACGTGACTTAATGAATCATCCATGAACATCAAGCATGGGATTCTTTTCTCTGCGATCGGAAAATTTTCACCCTCTTCTTGTACTAATTGATGTATTGTTCTCAGCGCTAAATAAGGCAAGGAAGTGATACCAAACACTACACAATTCAACTCATGAATCTCGACTGGGTCATCAGGAGAAAATCTCCATAAAATTTGCTGAGAAGGGTGACAAGACTCATCAACAACAATCTGACTATTATCTGTTTGATGTCCGGTGTTAAGGCTATCGCGAAAACACAAAAATACAACAACAAAGAGGAAATATCCATCTGCAATTTTGGTCCCACATGCAAGACATCATTCAAAGATAGGCCTGTTACCATTCTAGCACTCGCATCGAAGACAATATGCAAAGGAGTACTTGTACTGTGAGCTTTAATAATTAATACAGTGATGAGGAATGTAATATCCCTGTTTATCTGACTGATCATTCACTGAAGACATATGACCCTGCCTCAAATAGTCAACCATAATTTCATGATATGCAATTTTTACACTTTCAGAACGAGCAAGATGTTTTTCCAAGTTTAACAGTCTTCGTTTTGCCATTAAGAATGAATCTCCTAGATTATCAGACGATTTCAAAAATGATAATGATACCACAAACCAACCAGAGTCCAAACAACGAACCGACGACTTAAATTGATTTTCACAATCAATTTCATTCACAGTGAGAGAACTCTCAGCCTTAGGACATTCTTCAATTTCTCAGAATTTTTGTACAAGATTATCCAATGATGGATTACAAACAAACAAACACCTATCATCTCCATTATTGTCTGATGCGTTCACAACTGGTGTGCGGCCCATCACAATATGGCCAAACACACTGTTGACAGTTTTAACTGGGCCTAAACGTTTAGTAGACTGCTTATCTTTCAACAATTCTGGGATCAACTCGGTGCCAATAATGCCATCAATATAGCTAGGTAAATAATATTGCATATCAGCAAGATCAAGACCCTTCAAATACAACAATTTAGATCTATCTACTCTTCGAGAAGGCAATTTATCGACAATATGATTTACAACCAAAGCTTGTACAGAAAAATAAATAGCTGGCTCTTTGAGAGAGGAAAGCATAAAGGCCGTTTCGCCCCGCACAGCTCTCGACCCTCCACCGAAACAATTAACTGTTGTCGCCAGACGTGTTATCAGCAAATTGAGTCGTTTACAAGTCTTTGTAGTAAGAAAGTTACACTGACTCTCAGAATCTAGCAGCAATCTAAAAGGTTGATTCACACATATGGGACTGTGCTGCGTTGCGTTTGCGATGGGACTGCGGCCAGTCGATTCAAGATGGATTCGCCAAAACGGTCTCTCCATTAGAAATGCATGGCTACAGCCTACAGTCATTCACACATGGGGGACTGTGCTGGTACCGTACTGCGTTGGTGTTGCGACTGTGTCATTTGAGAGCTCTTTCATAGAGCTCTTCAAGGCCACGGTCTCATGCCCTGTGGGTCGCCGAAGCGGCTTCGGCTGTTTCCGTACAGCCTCGGGCATGCTCGGAAATGCTTCATCACCAACAATCACGTATGGATAGGCTTCCACTGAATTTGGTAATTGTCTAGGACCTGAAATATTTGGCGATCTTCATTCAAACGTTTACCGAGAATTGATTTTGATAGAATTCCACCATCACTAGATTTTCCATAACCACCAACATCAATTATCACAAATTTATAGTTTGCGTCAACCAAACTATAAATTACGCCAATATAACGCTAATTATACAACCGAAAATGTCTTTTCATAGTCGTAGTAGAGTGACAGTGACCCACTATTTTTTGGAGCTTGAATTTCAATATGCTTCCCATCAATTGCACTTATAAAATTGGGGAACTGCCATATTGAACCAAACTTCTCAGCTATTTTTCCCAGCATTTCCTCTGTTGATTCTGGCATTTCTTTATCAACCATACACTTTCATATAGCTTCCAATGTTTGAAAAATAATAGAGTTCACTGTCGAAGGAGCCAATCAGCTGAAGCTGATAGACAGTTGCGAATTGCCTGAACCCAGGTATTTTAATTTTAATATCAATGCCAACCTTTCTTCTGGAGAAACTGGCTACCTCCACCTCGAGTGCTGTTTTGTTATATCATTCTCAAGTATTTTCAAAATGTTCTCGAACTTCGGTAAACTCATACGAAAATACTTGGAAAATTTCACTGGGTCGCTTTTAAGACGCGAAAATATTGTGTGGAATTCTCCGTCTCCATCTCTTGCTTTCCACAGCTGGTGTACCCAATATTTTGGCCTCTTTGTATCTTCTTCTTCTTCTTCTTGTAATACAATAAACGCATAACCGCTATAATGACATCCTCTTCGTCGGAATCCATCTCTGTAACTGAAGTAATGAAGTGATTGCAGTGGAATGACGTAATACAGAGCAAAACAGCAACAGCACGGCCGCAGCACAGTCCCCTGTGTGTGAATGATAGCGACCCAACACGACCGCAGTCCCATCGCAAACGCAACGCAGCACAGTACCAGCACAGTCCCATATGTCTGAATCAACCTTAACCCTACCACGATTTCCCGGTCTACTCAAAACAGTAGCCACTACAGTAGACAACAACACAGTTGTCTACTGATTCAGCATTCTTACTGTCATTGACCTTGGTCAAACAGTTGACCACTTCCTTTTTTACATTATTCACATCACCCTGAGACGATTTTTTATTAAAATTTAAATGCAATAAGGAATGATGCGGCTTTTCACTCTGGTCACAACGTACTATACTAGTACATTCACGAACAGAATGGCTACACTTGAAACAGCATGATTTGTCTTTGACAAAACGGAACCGTTCCCACAGTGACAATTTCAAAAAAGAATGACAATCAAGTAAGCTATGAGTACCTTGATTACACTTCAAACAATTTGACTTTCCACAAACATTACCAGTCGAAGTTGTCTCTGATTGAACCACCAAAATCTTGGAATTCAACAAGTTCTTGACTGGCTTCACACCACTTGATAATTCGAATTTATTATTTTTATCACATGGCAATGACTTGAACTGTCTTTCAACGAAGTGTACAAAATCTTTGTTAGTCGGAAGGTCCTTATCTCGACATGAAATCTTGAACTCTCTACGAGATGTTGGATCTAACACTTTCAATCCCTGGTACAAAAAGATACAATCATCCAAACCCTCATTTTTTACCCACTTCAAAGCTGTAATAGAATTAATTACAAAATCTAATATCGATGCCAAGCCCGCCCTAGATTCAACCTTCAAACTTTTGAACTGGAATATTTCATCTAAATAAGAATCTATCTGAGATCTAGGGTCATTATAACGGCTAACCAAAACATCCCAAATGATTTTGTAATTAGTGGCTATAGGTGGAAGATGTTTACAAATATTTGCGGCCTCATGAGTAAGCTTTGAAACTAAATACTGGACCTTATGTTGATCTGATAAAGTGGTATTGTCATGGACCAATGATTTGAATAATTCAAAAAACGTAGACCATTCAGCCTGACATCCACTAGAATTTGGCAATTGAATTTTCGGTAATGATTGTTGTTCATCAGCTACACTACTTGCTGAAACTGTCAGTGAAGCTGCTTGCTTAGTTTCTGATTGTTTTTTATTTTTTTGACTGTTTTATTGATAAATGCAATCATATCCAAATGTGAGTCATTGAATTTAGGGACATATTCTGGGTCTGCACTCATTTCTAACTCATTAATCTTTAATTCAATACTATCATAATCTGCGACTGTTGCTGGAATTAATCTAGCCAAAGTTAAAACATATTGAGCTGTTTTCTGATCAGATACATCTTTACACAAATCAAATGTATGCTGTATTCTCTGATATAATTGTTCTAACTTCGCCCTATGAATTTTCAACATTGCAGGAAGAATTTTAGGATCTAATTCTCCTTGTGTATTCATTGTGAATAGCTTCTGTTATCACCAACGATAAGATAGTGCTGAACAAACAACTTATCTGTAGACACAATCCTACTGATAAGCACAACAAAGTTAAGTGTGTCTGCTCTAAGCTCTTGAACTTGTCGACTACAATACGAACAAACTACCAATGCACATATGAGAATTTGAGTACAATTTAGGCCAATACACATCACGGGCTGGTAGACCAACAATAGTTATACAAACAAATCAACAAACAAGTTGAACTGTCCTGTCAACAAAGGCAGCTGTGCGAGCCAACTGACTTGAAAACTACAAAACAAACAATTAAACAATTATGCACTAGAGTGCGCCAGTAGACGGGGAAGATTGAACCTAACTACTCAGGTGCCAAACTCCATTAAATTCAAATGGCGTCAACAATTATTGAAATATAAAAGGTTGAAAAAGGTAAGTAGCTAAGATGAAATAATAGCAAATATATCACTAGTGTAAACAAAATAATCAGTGAAAAAGATATTATGAACACATAACAAATTCACTGCAATGATAAGTAGTGATAATGATTGCAGTCAGGAATAGTGTAAGCCAGCTATGTGGCATGGAAATCAAATAAAAACATGAACACAAAATACTCAGCTCTTTAAATAGACTCTCAAGAGAAGCAGACCTCAAGGTTCCTGTGACAGCTATGAATTTGGTGTTCCTCAGGGATCGGTGCTGGGGCCTACACTGTTCTTTGTCATGATAAATGACCTTAACGACCACGGTTCCTCTCTGATGTTCGCGGATGATGCATCTCTTCTGTCATCGGGTGCTGAGCTTAAGGGGGCTTTAGAGGCATCTGTGGAGCATCTTCGATCTGCCACTTCTTGGTTCCTGGCTAATTGATTCCAGCTAAATGAGGACAAGACCCGAAGGATCATCTGCAGCTTGTCACGTGAGTCGCGTGACCCTCAGAATCCAGTGAAGCTGCTGGGTTTTGTCTTGGACAGCAAACTCAGCTGGAACAGTCATATACAGCAAGTAACCAGTCGACTCTCCCGCATTTGCTTTCTGCTGCTCAAGATGAGGGGCCTGGTGACTGAGAAGTACCTGATAATGATGTATCACGCAGTCTTCCATTGCCATATTACCTATGGCTTGCTTCTGTGGGGTCATTCAGCAGGGGCTGCTGATGTGCTGAGACTGCAAAAGAGGGCTATAAGAATTATAACAGGCAGCAATCATCTTGCCCACTGCAAGCCCATCTTTGCTCGCTTTGGTGTACTGACTGTCTTCAGCCATTACATCCTCCTGTGCTTGGTGTATGTCAAGAAGATACAGTATACTCTAGCTGCCCATAGTGACATCCACCGCCACAACACCAGGCGCAGTGAGCTGTTGGATATCCCCAGGAGACGCCTCCATCGATCACAGGCCAGTTACAGGATTTCAGCCCTGAAATTCTACGACAAGCTGCCTAATAGTGTGGAGCAATTGGACGAGGCCGCCTTAAGGAGAACCGTCCGGAAGCTACTGTGTGCAAAGGCATACTACAGTGTGAACAAATTTATGGGTGATGATTTGAATTTTTATTGAGAGCGTGAGCGCTGGATCACTGCCATCTGTACTGTTACAGTTTCTTTTTCATGTGTTTGTATGTGTTTTGATTTTTCGACCTAATCGATCCCGCAATTGTGGGTAATGGATAAAGCTGAAGGTATTAAGGTATTAAGGGACAGCATGAGAAAGTAGGCCTACTGATATGGTAGTTAAAATCTCAAACAGCATCAGCAGCAAAGCAGGTTGGTGGTGTTGAAAGGTGTAGATAATCCATTTGACCCAAGGTAGGAATAATAATAATAATAAATCATTTTATTTGTTTCGACAATTATTGCCATACAAATGAGTTGAGTCATTTACACATGAATATAGATAATTTTTTGTATATATAAATATTTTTTTTACATCAATATTATAACATGATAAACCAATCATAATGCCACCAACCAAGTACAGAAAAGTGAGAATGACTAATAACAAAGATTGAAAACATGAATACCTCTATACATCTAACCTATAATATCTTAAGGCTGGCAGTGACTGATAACTATCGTAATTATCATGCTTATCTATCGGTGGTCGACACCATATTTTCTCTCTTGATAAGTGCTTTCACAGTATACTGATATACCTGTTTGATTTTCTCATCATTAAAGTTAGATAACAGTACCATCAATTTGTCTACATTTTGAATTACATTATTTACATAAGGTAAAATATACTGCAATCTAATATTTTCATATTCCGGACAGATCAATAGAAAATGTATTAACGATTCGAAATCTAAATCACAGGCAGGGCAAATTTTCTCTCCGTCAAGCTGATATCTCTGACCGTTTATGAGTAAGAATGTACTCGTGTTTGATACTCTGTACTGTGTCATACAACGAATCATTTTAATTGGCAGATCATACGTTAGCTGTTCTCCTAGTTGATATTCGGGATTAAACAATTTATAAAAAGGAGAACTTTGCGAACTCTGAGCCAAGTATCTATCCTCATCCATTATTTTCATTACATATCTTTCAAGAATTCTCTCTCTACTATTATATAGTTCAATAGCATCAAATTCAATATCGTTCCTTAAATTTTGAAACTCCAACAAATCCATCTCTCTCTGAACAATAGATAACCAATTAGAACTGAAGTTGGTTTTCAACAGTAGGCGATAACAAATGAAAGGGTATCTGGACTCTGGCATGTTCGCAATTCTTATCAGCCAAGATAGACATCCTTTGAGGATATGAAATTTGAGCCTTGGTCTATTCGCCTCCAATCTAACACACCAACTCGGCGTCGTACGCACCAGCAAGAGCAAGCACTTCAAAAAGAACAACTGAACAGCTTCCACAGCTTGCTCACAACCGAAACCCCACACTTCACACCCGTACAAACTCGATGGTATGATAACCATATCTAATAATTTCATTTTCCCCTCCCATTTCTCAGACCTCACCTTGGATAAAATGTTGACAGCCAATATTGATTCAATTTTACCTCTATCAATTGAGCGTTTGCACATCTCTGTATATTTACCTGAGGATTGGAATATTACTCCTAAATAATTATAAGCTGTACTGATAAAGACATTTGAGCTTATTTCTCACATCAGAAATGCTATCCGCCAAGATGACTATGTCGTCTGCATATTGTAACATTAGTACATCGTTGTCTCTATCAATGTGTAATCCATGCATTCCTTTATCTCTAAAGTAAGTTTCTATTGCCGATGTGTACAGAGCGAAGAGAAGTGGGCTGGCCGGGTCACCCTGCAAAACGCCTCTTGTCAGTGGGATAGGTTCGGATTGTAAACCATGCAACCTGTTCTCGATTACCAGTGAAAAGTTCGAGTACATATATTGAAAAACGCTAACAACTCTCCTACTTAATCCGAGTTCTCTCATTTTCTGAAATAGCCTGTTATGCGGGATAGAATCGAACGCAGACTCATAATCAATAAAAATTGCATACATCTTTCTCTTTTTTACTTCCATAAAATATTTGACTACTGAGTCTAGAACGAAAATATTATCTAAGCATGACCTATTTTTCCGAAATCCCGATTGACTTTCCACCATGATCCCACTCTGATCTGCCCAAATTGCTAATCTTTCTGTTAATATTCCAGTAAAAATTTTTAGAATACAATTCGCAATAGATAAGCCTCGGAAATTCCTAGGATTTTTTTTACAGCCTTTCTTATGCAATAGGAATATTTTCAGCTTTGCCCAATTCAAAGGAATTTTCCCAGTCTCCATGATCAAGTTGAACAGGCTTACTAACAGGTGTTTTCCTTCAGGTGCCAAATATTTGAAAAATTCATAGGAAATCCCATCAAAACCTGGAGCACTCACATTTTCCAATATCTTCAATTTTCTTTCCAACTCAATCATTTCTATCGGTCTATCGAGAAAAGGATGCTTGACGTCGAAGAATATGCACTCAATAGTTCTTTTTTCAGGTCTGTATTTATATTTAAAAAAAGATGTCCATTCTTCCAAAGTTATAGAATCATTATCGATTGATTTATTGCCCTTTACTAGACGAACTGCTCGCCAAAATTCTTTAGCATTTGATGAATTCTGAAATTTATTTTGTAAGTTATCGTTGAACTGCTTTTTCTTCTCTTTCATTTTATTTTTATAAATTAGTTTACTGTCCAGATATTTATTAAAACAATTTATATCATGTTCTTTTTTCTTAAAATTCCTATATGCCTTACGTACTTCCCTTTTCAGCCTATTACACTCTATATCGTACCAAGGTTTATTTTTGAACTTGCTTATTATTAATGACTTTTTTACCATGCCCAGATTCTCTGCCTTATTTTTTACTGTAGTCATAAAATTCTCAGCCAAACATTCTACACTTTCTTCGCTCGCATTAAATTCGATTGGGAATGTTAATTCAGACATATATGCTATGCTTCTTTGCATGCATCACTCCAGCAATATAACGTTCGAAGTTCATTTGGCACGACCTGCGCTTTTCTATCAGATTCAAATTCAGTGTACACAATCAGTGGAAGGTGATCTGAAGTTAATACAATATCTGAAACTATTAAATCAGTAATATATTGAATACTTTCGAAATTGACCCAGACCAAATCTATTAAACTATTTCCATTTGAATTATGAAACTTGAATTGCCCCGGCATGTCACTCTTACATCTACCATTCAAAACATAGAATAGATTCTTTTCCATAATATTCACCAAATCCTTCGCGTTCCTTGAAATATATCTATTCTGAGAAATCCTATCTGCATAAAGATTTGAATTTGTGAATAAACAGTTATCTATAGAACATTGGTTTAGATCCCCCATTCTCAAATTAAAGTCACCCCCAATCAATACAGGGAAAGACGAAAACAATATTTCATAATATTTCAAGCATTCCTGGAATTCATTGAGACAGTGCACAAGAGAATCAGGCTTAAAGTAAACTAAAAATAATATAATAATACGGCCCTTTGGATTTTCGACCTTGACAATTATAATAAACTCTCTAGCTTCAATCAGTGTTGCTTTCAAATTTTTCTTCACTAAAACTAACAAACCACCACTGGCTCTACCTCTTGAATTTGACAATTTATCTGCTGTTTGATTAAAAGCTACATATTCATTAAAGTCTCGAGCATGGAAAGAGTCAGTTAACCAAGTTTCACTCAAGCCTATCACTTCATGAGCGTTAAATAGTTCTATTTGTTCCTTATCTAAATTAAGCACGTTATTAATACCATGAGAGTTCCAAAAAATTATTTTAAAATATTTAGAAACAAGTCCCACCTTTTCATTAGAGTGTATCACCTTACTGGGTTGTCCTCTCGCTGGGGTCTGCTATTGTGAGAGCGGCCGGCTCCCCTGTGAAGCTCGCTTGCACTGCGCGGGTGATGCTGACTTTTCGCGTTCCAGCCACGCTCTCATCGCAGTCGGTTTTTTGGAGCGAGAATTTGAAGCTTTACCCTTCAATTGAGTGTTTTTTTCAGTTGTCTGTCTCTTGTTGGATCGAAGCACCCTGGCGCTGTCATCTGAGTTGATCCTCGCCCGCGTATTGGAAGTTGGGATGTGTTCTTTTCTAGCAGGTTTATACGCTGACGCGTTCACAAACTCCTGCACTCTCTCCCTTGAACTGGCTTCAAATCCTATTTCTGATTGAGATTCATCGTTGACGCCTTCAGTTTGAATAGATATAATATCGGAAGATTCTTCATAAATATTTGGCTCTGATTCCTCAGTAGCTGCTGTTTCGACTGGGGTAGAACTCTCGTGTATTTCTACAATTACTTGACGTTCGTTTTCAGAATTTGCCTGGTTGTTAACACTCCCGAATTTCTTTTCCAACTCATCCAGAGTATATAAACGGCCGTTAACAAGAAGTTTATCATATTGCATAATAGCGTAATGTCCATCTCTCCTAGCCATTGACATGAATCGCTTCAATTCTCCACGAATATGTCTTATTCTAACCGTAAAATCTTCATCCACACCTATATTAGAGTTTTTAAACTTTTGTCTTTGCGTGAAGATCTCCATCTTTTTCTTGAAATTAGCAAATTTAACAATAATTATCGGTCTACATTGTCCATTTCGACGGCCCGTTCTATGCGCACGTTCTATATCATACTGTTCCAGATAAACATTCAAATTTGAAGCTAATATGTCTTTTATGAGTAACTCACATTTACTGCTGTTTTCACCCTTCTCTTCCCGAATATTAAAAAACACCAAATTTTTACGCCTTGAAAAACCCTCAAGACGATCCAGACGAGAGTTCAGACGACTATTTTCTTTCAAAAGATAATCACGGTCACTTTTAAGCGAAGAAACATCATTTTTCAAATCTAAAATGTTTTGATTGATATTTGTAACTGCACTTTTGATATGTGGTATATCGGAGATGATTTTCTCGAAACTTTGTAACTTAACGAACACGTCATCGATTGTCGGACCCGGGTTTGATTCAATGCCAGAAATTGCCAAAAGTAACAACACAACACATTTCGCAATAATATAAAATTCTTTCCAGTTCAATAACGATTTAGAAGCTTCATTTATTTTACAATACTTAGCACGGTAAACAGCACCGAAAACTCCCATTCGAACACGAAAAAGCACACTGTCTATCATTATCACCGAGATAAGAGAGCTACCAAAAATGCGACTGCTCTGGCCGAAGGCTCTGACTCAACTTAAGGTAGGAATAAGTGATGTATAGAGTTCAAGTCGTTAAAATGTAATAGGCTAGGTGAATGTCTTGCAAGGCATACTCTGTATAACGAATAGACTATCAAGTTCAGACAAAATAGCCTACTGTAAGTCAAATCACTGGAATGTTGTAGAAACTTGTAGGTAAACAGGTGAAGTTTGTGTATGAACACAAGTTGAAATAAGTTTAAGTACAGGGTCAAAAAACTGGTAATAGTTCAAATAATTCAAAGTGAAGGAATGGATTTAAAAAATTGAAAGAATCTGAAATATGGTAGTTCAACACTTGAAACATAGGCCACGTACTGTAGTTGAAAGTACATCACAATAATAGGAACTGGAGGTTACAATAGCATTTGTGATGAAGTACATCTAAAATAATATGAATTGAATAGTTTGATGAAAAATAACACAGTATTGAAGTTGATCTTGAAGATTTGATTCAAGAAATTGATAGGACGCTCGCATCACATGGTTCAAACAAAGGAAATCAGAAACACAAGTTTTGTAGTTGAAATAAATCACTGTGACGTGATACACCCTAATAAGTTACATATGACTTGTGCTGAAGCTGATTGATGAAATTTGATTCCATGTGAGAATCAAATAGATGAACAAAGATGCTCGCAACATTTGCCATTGAAGACCAGAAAAGTAACAATGACACTGGGAAGACGCTTGCCACCATTAGAATTATAGTTACCCAACAAGAACGTTGTTGTAGCTGAGAACGCCACATGACGGAGGTGGGGAGCACTAAAAGCACACAGTTGACAACAGCAATTCTGTGATTGGTGATGTAATAGTGTGATATTGAGTGGGTATTATTGTAGTTGTTTTTGTGTATCTTATATTGTTTTTCAGGTTTTTGAACCAAAATGAACTTTGATTCTAACTGTATGTTGAACCCTGCGTTTTTAGTGTGAGAATTGACTCTGTCTTGTTTGAATTTGCTAACTTGTTGCTTAGTTGTCAAAATTAAAGCAATTTTTGTGCATTTTTCAAATACAGTTTCAATTTAATGTCGAAAAAGCCACTGTATTTGAAGATTGTACGAGCATTGACCTTTTTGCAGCTTTGGCTTTTCCACTGGGAGTTATGCTCAATGCTCGTGGAGGGGGAATAATTTTCAGTGAAAAGGTCACAGTTCGAATTGAGACATAACTGGGAAAACATGTAACGGTGTGCAAGCCTCAGTCCTCTGAATGGGCTCATTTCCCATTCAGAAGGACAAATTGTTAAGTTTTCAGTTATCAGTAATTTTTATCCACTTGAATAGGAAACCAAATTTTATAGTTAGTAGGAGTAGAATCAGGAAATTATTTGTGCATGTGAGTTCAAGTATAGTGAGTTTTATTAAAGCATATGTGAGTGTTTCTGAAGAGTCCAAGTTTGAATATTGTTAAAATGGTGAGTGCTGAAATTTGTTGTTTTTCTTATTAAGCTCAAAATTTAGTACATAGAATGACCGAGTCCCGAATTAAGTTGCAGCAAGTTAGCAGGTTCCCAAAATGTATAGATTAAAAATTAAGTATGTCTCCTTGACCTGAATCGATTGCTGAATAACTTTGTTTTGTTTGAAAATTTGACATGTAACCTGACTTTTATTAATTCGTTCTATATATTTAGAGTTCAATAAACCTGAAAATGAATTCTATAAGTATTTTTCATTGAAGCTCCTGGCTTGTAGTTTCTAGTTGCTAAAATAGGTGACCATTAGATAATGATGATAATCTGTGCATTTGAATGAATGAATCCACTAAAACCTCCAAACCAATCAAGGATTCAAACATAAGTTTAGTATCATAATTTCAGCAAATAGTATAGAAGAGTAGAAACACCCCCTCCGTTTACAGTGAAAACAAAAAATAGTATAAAAATACAGAGATTCAAAAATCGGCAGAAATGAAGAGATTTCAAACCAGACTGTGAAATTCAACAGAGATGCTGAAACGTCCATGCCTACTGGTGGGATTCAAACACATGACCAGGTAGCACTAGCAGACTGAAGGGTATGATTCCTCACTTGTCTTGGCTATCAATGAGATGAAATGGGAATTATTCATCAGCCCAGGAATCGAACCCAGCTCCTCCCAATGTATAATCAGTGATTACTGGCAATTCCTCTCTACTAAAATTATGTTAGTTACTGTAGGCAATAAATATTTCAAGTCACTGCACACTTACTTGCCAATTGCAGCACATTGAGGTCCAAGACTAACCACTGCTGCGTTATGGAACATCGGTGCAGGGGATCCAGACAGAATCATTGGTTCATTGAAGTACTGTTCGGGACCATCTTGGATAGTTCTATTTCGGATAGTTGAGTTGGTGCTAGCTCCAAAGTCATCATGGTCAGCATCATAATGGGGATGGGGAATGTAAGGGACGACAATAAACCATCCATCTGTCATCCTCCCAATGATCACCAACAGCAGGGTCAATAACACTAGTTTGTGGGAAATCATTATCTGTAAAAACATAAATAATCAGACAAAACGAAAATACTTTTCAATAAAAAAATGCAGATAATACTAACGTGGAAACGCTCATTATTGTAACAATAATGTGTGCCATAAGTAGGCTAGATTACATTATAAAAAGTTACATGTTAGAAATTCTTCACAGAAATATTGATTGTGTACCACTTGTTATTGAAGAATCTTTTTTCAATGTTCAAGATAACTCTTTCTCTTCAGCCCACAACCAGATTTAAGATTCTATAAATTTTTTGTCTATCTTAATTTCCTTATGGAGTTCTGGAACACAGTATAAAACAAACAATACAACCAACATTTCTGGCCCCACTCAGCCCCCTTCCACGGCCTATGCTAATTACACATTGAGATGGAGAGGATTTATTACAGTAATTGGATTCTTGTTAATTATCATTATTAATGTGTATAATGTTGTGCCGGGCACTCTCTTTAATTCAGGCCTTTTCCCAAGTTATAATAGTAAATTTAATACGCAATAGACTAGAGCCATTATTGTAAGTGAGTTAGCGAAATAAATTATTTTCTCTCTCTATTATGAACGGCCATGACTTCGAGTTTCCCATGATAGATATTTAAAAATTGTGGCTCCGAGTCGTCGAGGAATGTAGATTATGGAATTATCTCTAAAACTTAGCCTTCTTGTCGCGACATAAAGTGCGATAAGTTGGAAAACAGCAAGCATTGAAATTATAACAAACTACCGATTTTGCAGTTACTATTTGGTCCAAAGGCTCTAGAAGCCACGCGACGATTGGTCAAATTGATTCCATTCGCCCAATAGGAGACCTGTTTCTAAATACAGTAGTGGGGATTCCCCAGTCGAGAGACCAGATTACGTTCCGGAGGACACTTTGCTAGGAGCACTACGAGAGTAAAGATGTAGTCACTATGTTTCCCCCTTTTTGGGCAGGTTTATAAGTTTATTTCAGTAGTTAATGTAGGAGCTAGTTTTATTTTTTATTAATGTTTAAATTTACTAGTAGTGCCATGTCCTGAAAGGTTTAATTGTGTTTCTTCATCATGTACGAATAATTGTTTCTTCAAATAACCGCTAAGGTACGTAAGATAAGGTTAAAATATAATTTAGGGAATTTAATTGATTGAAACTTCCATAAGAGTATTGAATTAATTAAGCCTGTTATTTTTCAAGTTAATAATATTGATTGAGAATAATCCTTTTGATTTTATTAGTGATGGAAGATAATTATAAATTTTTTTTCTACAGAAGTATAGAAAGTTTTCAGTTACGTTACATTTGAGTTATTGTTTCTGGAGATATATTATCGTAGAGTATTGCTGAAAGTCAGGAAGATAGCCTTTAAATTGGAATGAAACTTTTAAGATTATGTTCATATTGAGTTTATGACATTTTTTAATTTATATTTTCTCAGACTCTGTTTTCTTATGTCATTAAGGCTTTTGAATGATTTAGTAAATTTTTTATGATAGAAATCTTAATAGACGAAGAAGAAAGTTTTTCTTTTCCAGGAAATTAATATCAATGAATGTTCAAATTTTAATACAATTTAAATTATTTTCTATGTGTCTACTAATTTTATTTAATTAAAGGTAAAAACTATCCACAAGATGAATCTTATAAGGCAAACATTATCTTTCCTTAAAGTGAAATTTTCAATATTTTTTTCTTTTATTGTGTTATAAAGTGTCTTGTTTTATTAGGTGATAAATTCATAATTTCAGTTGATACTAGTTTTTGGACTTGTATTTGTAGGTAAATCAAATCATAAACTCTGGAATGTTCATTTTTAATTAAGGTTCTGAGCAGTTTTGGGCGAATGCCCGTTATTTACACTTGGATTGCGTCCTATAGTTCATAAATAATAAATAAAATAAATGTTGGCTGGCGCACAAGTTTCCAACAATACTAGCCGAGCTACTATATGAAAAATTATATTTGATTTCGCAAACCAAACGAAAAATATCATATAAGTTAGCATCATTTCAATTTGAATTATTTGTGAAGAAAGATCCATTAATTCTGATAAAAAGAATCAGTAGTTTAAAGATAAAAATCTATATAAAATGAGGATTCAAATAGAATGAGAGAATTTAATTAATTGTAATCAATAGATAACTCCTGTTTTAGCTTTTGATGAATTGTAGGAAGAGTTAGAAATTAATGCTGTCATACATTTATTTACAGCGGTTCATGTGTGTCACCAAACCAACTTCTTGTACTACCACCCCTTTGGTTCCGCAACTTTATGTAACACCGCTTCAAGACACCCGTTCAGACGACAGGTCTAGGGACGTAAGAGGACGTCGCCGTCAAGCCAAATTCAACCGGTAAAAGCTCACCGCCAAAAACAAGGTACTGTAACCCCGACGATAAAGCAACGTACAGACCAACGAAAGTGCAGTGTAGTGAAACAAAGGTTCATTCGAGAATGTCAATCAAAAGTGGGGATTCAAAATTATTATGAAATGGGTTATATGGGTTACTATCGACGAAACTTGGGTTCAACGGGCTTTTCTTTCTTGAGTAATTTTATGTTGAAGTTAATTATTTGTTATTTGATGACTGATATTGTTTGGTTTTGTGACGTATTGCTATCTAAACGGGGATAGTAATGCGCCCCCGAATCAGATGAAGAATGTCAACAAAGTAACATGAAATTGTTGTTTCTGTTGTTCGATTTTAGTTGCCAATGTTTATTGAAGCTGTTTGTATTTTTCAATTATTTCAAATTGTAGTGTTTTTCTATAGTATAAACCTATTAAATCAGGCATGGCAAGATTAATTGAAGTTTTCTTGACTCTAGCCCGTTCACCTGCATGAATTAGGTATAGACTCAGGTATTTTCTAGATGTGTCGGCCTATTTCTAAATTCTAAATTTTATTCAAAATTATCTTATCTATTATCTTTTAAAAAGTGCAGGCACACAACTGCGCCACTGCTGCTGAATGTTTAGCGAAAGGCACACAACTGCGCCGACTCTGCTGTCTAGAGATATTTAAATCTCTGGAATTCAAATTTTCTAAAAAATTAAATTTTTCATAACTTACTCTAATAATACTAGATCAATTTTTCTGAGTCTATACTTAATAATTCATTCTGTGAACGTGTTAACTGTCAATATTTTGGGTTTGGAGTTGAATGAATAATTTATTGTTGCTACTCCAATTTTTCTGAAGTTTAAATAATTGTAGATGAAACAGGAAAGTTATTCAGTTATGTTAAACCATTAAAATGATAATCTTTTGAAGTGCTTAAAGATAAAGTTAGGTATCATTGATGCTTAAGTTGAAAGTATTCTAAAACTTAATATTGAAATTGATTATTGAGAAATTAAAGGTTTAACGGTAGAATAAAAATTAGTAGAAGGAACTAGCATAGGTGAAAATAACTGATTCTAAGTACTGAATAATTTTTTTGCATTCTGTAATTCCGTGAATGATGATAGAAATTATTGTAATGTCAACGTACGTATTCTGGTCTCACGTCTGGTAGTTGAATATCAGTATAGTAGTAGTGAAAGTGAATATTGAGATTTTAAAGGTCAACCCAAGTAAATTAGGAAAATTCGGGAATTATTATGGGAGAATGTTTGAGGAAAATAGGAAATTTTTTGATAAGTTTAGATAGAACGAAGGTAATCAGAGAATAAATAGGAAACTGTTTTATTAGTTATTGTTGATATGTGGTTTTGAAAAGTTGATGAGTAGTTTTGGCCTTGAGATGTTTAAACTAAATAATTGGGTATTGTAGATTAAAGTTGAAACGATAATCAAATCCTTGGGAATTTGTATAAAAATAAGTTGATTGAGATGAGGTTGTTAAGTCCCTTTATCAGTAATGTTTATTCTCGAAAAGGTGAATCAGTTTTATTATTGGAAATATTTTTTTTTAGGTGTGATTTTTGCGGTAGGCATGCGTAGTGATAGTGTAAAGATCCGTTGTGTTGGTAACGTTTCCTGTAGACTGTGGGGAATTTTTTTGTTTGTTTAGTTGAGACTCAAGATTTAGAGGAGGACAAGGGGATGTCCTGCCTGTGTGTGTTGTTGTTGAATTTAGGTAATCGGCGCGAGTGTAGGTCCGTGTCCAGAGAGAACGGAGCACTGCCCGAAAGTTGTCCATGTAACAAATCAAGGAATCTAGCTGTGACTAACCTTGCAAATTTGTACGCTGGAATTGTATAATTTTAGCGAAAGGCACCGAAGATGGTGTGAGCTAAGTTTTTTTTGTATCTAGTAAACGGTCTGGTTCATTCGAGAGTTATGGGGCTCGTCAGTAGAATAACGTAAACCGAAATCTAGAATATTTAGTGAGTCTTCGTAGTGATTGTAAGGAAAACAATCAGCGTAATGCAGTTTAGGGAAGCCCAGTCAAAAGGTTCGTTAATGTTTGGTAGGAAAGTCAGCCGCAAAAACACAAGTAATAATTGGTAAAAAAAGGGGTATTATTGAGTTTAAAGTTGCTTAGAAATTTGGTATGGTAACGAAAATTGAAAGTTTTAGACAATGAATATTTAAAGTTATTAGTTAAGGTATACAAATAAAATAACAGAGAAACTTTTTCGAGTACCTAGGTAATGTTAAAATGGTTATCAGTGAAAGTAGAAATAAATATTGGAACAGTACTGAACGGGTTAAATTAAAATAAAATTAACAGTGAAATTCTTACAGTTGAATTTGAAATGAAAAGGGAAAATCTCTTGAGTTAAGCATGAGTTTAAATTATTCTGTAGTTGAGAGTTGAAAGTTGAAAGGTTGATTAAAAAGTTAATTGGGGATATGAAAGTAGAAATATGTAGGAAAATTCGTGTCAAAAGGAAATAGAATTTTTGTTGGGAAAATTAAATTGAGGTAATTAACAGTAGTAGGACCCTTTAGAGATAAGTAGTCAAAAAGAATTAATAAATAAAAAAAAAATAGGAAAATCTTTAATGAAATGATAAATTTTTTAATGATGAATAGTAAAATTGGAATCAAGGTTTCCTTATGAATAAGTTGGGATATTTTGAGATCTGGTAGAGTAATTGAAACTAGTTGGATATGAAGTTTATTGTTGAGAAATAATTATGTGAGGCTCCAGTAAGGTTGAAAATGTCAGTGAACTTGAGAATCAGTAATAGTGTAATAGTAGTCTATCAATGTGTTAATGTATTGGTAAATTCCATAATGTTGATAATCAGAAGTCAAGCATTAGCAGTCCCAAGCTAGTTGATCGAGTTGAATTTTCATATTATTAAATCATGCGATGAAAAGTATGCTTCCAGTGTTTAGAGAAAATGTCACGTACTCTAGTGAGTAGCGAAATACAGAATTATTATTGTCGATAGCCTGGCACCCGATATCATAGTTTTGTTTTGACTAGCGTTCTGTCGTAAAAGTTTCCTACTGGAATATTATAATGAAAAGTGTTTTTCTCATGATTGTGGAATGCAAAATCGCGCTTGTGTCATATAGCTCTCGCGTTGGTCTAATAATGCAGTTCCAATCATTGTTATCTTTGAATCGTAGTCGATGTAGAATAGTATTGCCTATTGAATTGCTTTATATTGTTAAAAATATGTTGCACTCTCAACTCTATAGTAATGATAGTTAGATTTCAATACATTCAGCTGAGTGAAAAAGTTTCATCCTTTACTATTATGATCAAACGTACTTCATATTTTACAACAGCAGAGTAACATAGAACCAATTAAAACTATGATGTCTTTTAAACGTTTTCCCTTGTTAGAGTTTGCCAAGAAAATAACCAGGGACTCAATAAAGTGATTGAAGTATTCAAGATTATTATACTCGGTCCGTCTTTAGTACCTACTTAAAAGGTGGACACGTCCATATTGTTTTGTCCTGACTCTTGCCACAGTTTTAAAGACTCTTGCCACAAATCTCAATTAGTTATACATTTTGCTGAATTTCGGAATGATTAAAGAGATTTCTTTTGAAGAGGGCCAGCTTCAAATTGGATCCTACTATCAATCCAGAAATTCGACTCTCCAAATCATACAGAATGCCTCTATGGTAACATATCCTGATTAGATTTCTTTTTGCGTGTTTCACACCGGAAGGAAGGGGAGTGTGCCGGGCACTCTCTTTAATTCAGGCCTTTTCCCAAGTTATAATAGTAAATTTAATACGCAATAGACTAGAGCCATTATTGTAAGTGAGTTAGCGAAATAAATTATTTTCTCTCTCTATTATGAACGGCCATGACTTCGAGTTTCCCATGATAGATATTTAAAAATTGTGGCTCCGAGTCGTCGAGGAATGTAGATTATGGAATTATCTCTAAAACTTAGCCTTCTTGTCGCGACATAAAGTGCGATAAGTTGGAAAACAGCAAGCATTGAAATTATAACAAACTACCGATTTTGCAGTTACTATTTGGTCCAAAGGCTCTAGAAGCCACGCGACGATTGGTCAAATTGATTCCATTCGCCCAATAGGAGACCTGTTTCTAAATACAGTAGTGGGGATTCCCCAGTCGAGAGACCAGATTACGTTCCGGAGGACACTTTGCTAGGAGCACTACGAGAGTAAAGATGTAGTCACTATGTTTCCTCCTTTTTGGGCAGGTTTATAAGTTTATTTCAGTAGTTAATGTAGGAGCTAGTTTTATTTTTTATTAATGTTTAAATTTACTAGTAGTGCCATGTCCTGAAAGGTTTAATTGTGTTTCTTCATCATGTACGAATAATTGTTTCTTCAAATAACCGCTAAGGTACGTAAAATAAGGTTAAAATATAATTTGGGGAATTTAATTGATTGAAACTTCCATAAGAGTATTGAATTAATTAAGCCTGTTATTTTTCAAGTTAATAATATTGATTGAGAATAATCCTTTTGATTTTATTAGTGATGGAAGATAATTATAAATTTTTTTTCTACAGAAGTATAGAAAGTTTTCAGTTACGTTACATTTGAGTTATTGTTTCTGGAGATATATTATCGTAGAGTATTGCTGAAAGTCAGGAAGATAGCCTTTAAATTGGAATGAAACTTTTAAGATTATGTTCATATTGAGTTTATGACATTTTTTAATTTATATTTTCTCAGACTCTGTTTTCTTATGTCATTAAGGCTTTTGAATGATTTAGTAAATTTTTTATGATAGAAATCTTAATAGACAAAGAAGAAAGTTTTTCTTTTCCAGGAAATTAATATTAATGAATGTTCAAATTTTAATACAATTTAAATTATTTTCAATGTGTCTACTAATTTTTTTTAATTAAAGGTAAAAACTATCCACAAGATGAATCTTATAAGGCAAACATTATCTTTCCTTAAAGTGAAATTTTCAATATTTTTTTCTTTTATTGTGTTATAAAGTGTCTTGTTTTATTAGGTGATAAATTCATAATTTCAGTTGATACTAGTTTTTGGACTTGTATTTGTAGGTAAATCAAATCATAAACTCTGGAATGTTCATTTTTAATTAAGGTTCTGAGCAGTTTTGGGCGAATGCCCGTTATTTACACTTGGATTGCGTCCTATAGTTCATAAATAATAAATAAAATAAATGTTGGCTGGCGCACAAGTTTCCAACAATACTAGCCGAGCTACTATATGAAAAATTATATTTGATTTCGCAAACCAAACGAAAAATATCATATAAGTTAGCATCATTTCAATTTGAATTATTTGTGAAGGAAGATCCATTAATTCTGATAAAAAGAATCAGTAGTTTAAAGATAAAAATCTATATAAAATGAGGATTCAAATAGAATGAGAGAATTTAATTAATTGTAATCAATAGATAACTCCTGTTTTAGCTTTTGATGAATTGTAGGAAGAGTTAGAAATTAATGCTGTCATACATTTATTTACAGCGGTTCATGTGTGTCACCAAACCAACTTCTTGTACTACCACCCCTTTGGTTCCGCAACTTTATGTAACACCGCTTCAAGACACCCGTTCAGACGACAGGTCTAGGGACGTAAGAGGACGTCGCCGTCAAGCCAAATTCAACCGGTAAAAGCTCACCGCCAAAAACAAGGTACTGTAACCCCGACGATAAAGCAACGTACAGACCAACGAAAGTGCAGTGTAGTGAAACAAAGGTTCATTCGAGAATGTCAATCAAAAGTGGGGATTCAAAATTATTATGAAATGGGTTATATGGGTTACTATCGACGAAACTTGGGTTCAACGGGCTTTTCTTTCTTGAGTAATTTTATGTTGAAGTTAATTATTTGTTATTTGATGACTGATATTGTTTGGTTTTGTGACGTATTGCTATCTAAACGGGGATAGTAATGCGCCCCCGAATCAGATGAAGAATGTCAACAAAGTAACATGAAATTGTTGTTTCTGTTGTTCGATTTTAGTTGCCAATGTTTATTGAAGCTGTTTGTATTTTTCAATTATTTCAAATTGTAGTGTTTTTCTATAGTATAAACCTATTAAATCAGGCATGGCAAGATTAATTGAAGTTTTCTTGACTCTAGCCCGTTCACCTGCATGAATTAGGTATAGACTCAGGTATTTTCTAGATGTGTCGGCCTATTTCTAAATTCTAAATTTTATTCAAAATTATCTTATCTATTATCTTTTGAAAAGTGCAGGCACACAATGTTCAAATATATAAAATAGTAGCTGTAATCTGACAGTTTAAAGACGCTTTTTTGCTCAAAATCCCCCTCCCCTTCTCACCCCTCTCCTTCTTTACTACGAACCAATCAAAAGGATAAAATTCATAACCCCAATCGGCTAGTGGATTTGCTTCTACAGAGAACTCATTGAAACTTCTCCAATCAAAATAGTGAGACATTGTGAACTTATCAGCTTGAGTGTTTAGAGAGAAGTGATGCCTTTGCTACGCCCCCCCTGTGGCTGAATGTTTCCCCCTTCCCAAATTCTATAGATAAGAGTGTACGCCTTCATATAACTCCTACATCGAAGAAACTGTTACATTCAGTTAATCAATCATAGACACATGAAAAAAATGTGTAATGACTCTGATTTATTATCTTGAAGTAGAACGTGTTTGTGTCAGCAAGAAAACCGTTAAAATTCACTGTACTTCAAATTCAAATTTCTCCCCTCATATGCCAAGTGTTATCCTTTCACAAGATTTTATGTTTTCGGAGACAACACAAAGCCTTTATAATGTGCTAATCCCATTTTTGTTGATATCATTTCTGCAACCTGATTTTCGGAAAGGTTATGTTGCTTAGCTTCTATCTAATTCATATTAAAACTAATGTGTGCGTAGCCACTGACGATATCATAAGCTATCTTATGGATGAGTAAATTGAGATAATCTATGAATGCAGCCGAACATTGCAGCCTCATAACAGACCCCTCTTCTGAATTTTCAATTGCATCAGCTATTTCATCACTAACGCTTTTCACAGCGACTTCCATCTCGTTTTTCTTAATAAAATCTCCTATATCATTTTTTGTTGCATTCTTGTCTGCAATTTGATTATTCAGAGTAGCAACAGCATCTTTTGTAATGAATTGTTCAATACCATCCATAATAATATTAGCTTTTATTGCACTCACCATTTCAGATAATCGTTTTTTCAAACTCTTCCTTTGTTAATGAAGAACTAGTCAATTTCTGCGAAGCAGATTCTAAATATTGCTTATCAATTGGTGATGGCTGTGTTTCATTTACTTTAGTAAAAATTTCTGTACTAAGCTGTTTTAATTTAGTATTGAGGTAGTTTCCGTCCAAGATCTCCAAATTCTCAATTTTATCTGATAGGCCTTTTAATTTCTTTTCTAAATAACCTTTATCAATTTTATCGTTGTTAATACTGATCAACTGGGATGAAAAGCTGTCTGTTGAAGTTTTCACTTCTCCTAGAGCGGATTCTAAAGTCAGAGTTCTCTCTGCAATAGCTTTATCAATATTGGCACTAAAATTTTGTAATGAACTTAGAATATGTTCTCTTTCAATTATGCTCTTACTGATATTCTTAGTATTTTCTGAAACAAGTTTGGTTATTTGTGAATATAAATAAAATTTCACAGCTTTGCTGATTCCTTGCTGATTTATCGATTCAATTATTTTCTGTGTTATTGAGTCAATATCGCACGTAAGATTAGCACTACTAGGTGTATCAATCTGACCGAATCGATGCAAAGTCATTGTAACACTAAACAATTAGTTTTGCTTCTTTTAGCTCTTCAATTATAGATGCGATCTCAACATCAAGTTCCAGTGTTGCCAGAAGCTTTTGAGGAATAGAGTAAATTTAATCTTTCCACTAATTCGTCAAAATTATCAAAGTATTGATGAATTCTATCATGGGAATTATTTTTTGCAAATTTCAATAAACCCCATCCCTTCTTTTTACTAAGTTTTTTACTGGAAAATAATTTCTGAATCATTTGCGATTTAATTCCCTGATTACGTTTAACGTACCCTCTTTGATCTAAATGTATGCTTGTAAGTGTTAAGATTTTTCTATACTTATCCAGATCTCTCTGATTATGAAGATTCAAATTCGGCCTTGAACTGAATAATAACTCAAGTGAACTGTGTGTTATACAAAATCTGTCATTATCAATATCTATATACCTGTTATCAAATATTACTTGCTGATCTCCAATATAATACACATCATCTTTAGAATCGTATGACATTTCATAACTGATTGAGTTATTCAATTTTTCTGCATGAAACGTTATTAGGTATTGTGCCAACACCTCATCGTATTCACTAGAACCAAGTAAACTGTTTTCAAATGTAGTTGAGCTTAAAAGATTCTCTGTTGAACTCCCATAGCTTTTATCATAACTCGACTCCCCCTCCTCATCCTCCTCATCATCAATCTCCATGCTCTCTTCTTCCTCTTCTACTCCTTCCTTTTTTGGTGTAAAACCATGATTAGAGTGGAAACTAGATTTGGTTTTTCCCAGTTCAATTATGGGCTTTATCAACGGTGAGAGCGTTTTCCTATTGTATTCCTCCAATCGTTTTTCAAAATCAAGTAAGCTTTTATGCTTGTCACTGATTACTTTTCTCAATTTCTTAATGTTATTGATTAAACCGACATTCTTGCTATTTAGTTTTTTCCTACGTGTTTTAGACAACATGACTGTACAAAGAATTAATCTCTACTGAATGGTAAGAAATGTATCGAATGAATCTCGGTATTTACTGCTATTAATTCCGCACTCGCTCATAATAGTTACAAAATTATGAGGTTTACGATTCCAAACTTAATGGCAAAGTTCACTGAAATCTTTATAAGAAATATCTCCTCCAACATGATCTCTGTGAATTAATTTGAGACTTAATAAATCTATCTTGAAGATTATAATCATATTTGAATTGTCCCTAGTGGAATGTTTCTGCGTAGCTCCATAACTCTGAATTAAATATGCTGTGTCAATATTACGATGTCAGCCCATAGTAAAATATTCTCTTATTTGAGGTATATGATTAAGTTGTGAATCGTCAAATATAACTAAAGAATATTCTGATATTTTGTTCGGATGTGGTATAGTTTCATAATTGTTGTTTATATGAAATCCAATATCCTTCATGTTGGAAAAAACGTTTTTGAAAAAATATATTTATCTTGATAGTCACTCTTGGTATGTAAGTATACAGTTTCAAATCTCAACCCATTCTTTAAAAAAAATTAATTAAATAGCAAATTGGTCTTACCACACCCCGAACACCCTATTATAAGGATCCTTGCATTATTGGGTAACAACTTACTGTTTTTACACCATGCTAGGTTTTCTTTCTGTCTTATAATCTTGTCAAAATCCACTATTGGAATATTACTCATGTTAGACACATGTACAGCATGTGATCTGATAAGGAACTGAACATTTTTCGTAAGTTATCAATGTTGTTGTTATCAAAGGGGGAGTGTGAGCTAGCACATGGCTCTCAGTGTGTGTGTGTGTTATCACATCAGAATGCAGTCGGCATGTGCTAGCTCTCACTCCCCCCTTTTACAGGTATGCAGTAGCAAACTGCTAGAAGTTTCTTACTCCAATATATTGTTACCTCTCTCTCCCTCTCCCTCTTTACGAGAATGCAAACAGCACAGGAAAGAAGTATCTGCGCTTTCTGTCCTGCACCCTCTTTTATGCTCTGCTTCTCCTCATCTATCGCATGCTCAATGATTTTCTAAAGCAAATTACAAAAATGGGACTACAGATTGAAATGGAACTGAGAAGCATTTTTTGATAAAGATGTATTATATTTACACCAAATGTCCATGATATTTACAGTAAATGCAATGTATTACAACATGATATTACAATAGTTTATTTACAACATGATATTACAATAGATTATTTTCTATCTAATAGTTGACTTCCACTAATATAACTGGGTGTTGAAAATCCAATCCACTTAACAAGCAATCCTTTTTTATCATGCTTTAAATTTTTTTCAATCAGATATACTTGTCTCTCCGATTTGTTTAATTGTGTTTTTCTAATTTCTTCTCCGTAAAACCTACCACTTCTCCGTTTAGATCTCGCAAGCTGTATGTTACAGGTTAAGGAGGGAATATAGAATGAATCATGAAATACTCTGCGCTCCAATTTATGTTATAGGATTTATCGAAAAAAACACTTTTCTTTGAGATTCGTACGATATCTCCTAGCTTAAATTTTGGTTTCGAATTTTTCAATTTATATCATCTATTGAATGCAGAATTCAAAGACATTAAAACATGATTACGATCTTCCTTGCAGACATCTCTAGGTTTCATTCTAATTGAAGTGTGCATTGTTGAGTTATATTTCAAACCGAACTGTCTAGATTGCTTATCCAGTTTTTGGTTCCATGTTCAGTTAAATATCTATAAATTTTTGCTTTAATTGTTCCATTAAACCTTTCTATCATGGAAGCTTCTTTATCACTTAGAACATGGTAATGTTCAATACTGTGTCCATCTAATAACGCTTTAACTTTTGAATTAAAGAGTTCTGTTTCCTGATCTGATTGGAACAACTTAACTCCCTTATTTTCAGAAATAATTGGTTCAAGTGCATCAAATACAGATTGGCTTGACTTGTCTTTTAATGGTACACAATATGCAAATTTTGAAAAACAATTAATAACAACTAAGATATACCTATAACCTTCATTAAAACGTGATAAACTGCTCATCTCAATGAGATCAGCTTGAAGCAAGTCTTTTTTACTTTTCAACTCATATTTGCGAGTGGGATAGTTGACACGTGGCACGCTATGAAGTTCTAACGCTATCCTAGATCTGATAATATTCATATTTACAATGGGAAATCAAAATTAGTGGTGTTGGATGATCATCACGGGACATACTGAGCAATCAGTCAGAGCATTGTCAGCACTCTATGATGTCGAAAAGGCAAAGTGTCCATGCCGTTCTCTGCAATGTATCTCTTGTCGTCATAAGGACTCAAGCAGATTTTTACACATTCAATCTGATACATGCTGTGATTATAGGATCTCATCATATTGAATTTTTCAATGTGTCACAATGTTCAATCAGCGATTTCTTGTATAAATTAAAATTAAGTTTTCTACATTTCACTCCGCTCTGTACACCCTTTGCTACACATTTATTTACAGGTTCTTCATTCTCATTACATACTAAATACAAGTAAAGTTTAGATTGAAGGCCTATAAATTGACTGAGAGCCTTTGAGGCTGTCTCGTCCTTGAACTTTCCTACAACTCTATTTCTCACCATGGAAAAGCAGGGGTAGTAAGAGGGGTAGTTACTAGTGTCAAAAAGTTTCAAATTTTCTTTAATCAACTGATACACATCCTCTACTTTTAAATTTAAAAGAAAACTACCGGTATCGGTCATACTGAGTTCTATGCGATCCCACGGTATAATTTTTGCAATTTACAATAGAAAAAATTATACATATGGAATTCACTCAACTCCAGTACGGGAAACCCGGAATGGATAGGCTTGTTCATTTTCAGTTCCAACCTACAAGAGAAAACCGCAATCACGTTCAGACTAATTATTTGCCAGCATTTGCATAATGGATTTGAAATGTACTTATCTAATCGTTTTTGTCTGTGATAATTTTAACATTGATATGTTTCTGGACTGATTGAATAGTCTTGCCAAAAATCAAAATGCAACACACCTTGAAGAAAGATACTTCAAATTCATTCTTCGTGGTCTGTCTATTGCGGATATTGAAGTTGATGTAGCTTTTCAGCCAGGGAGATTGGGAAAAGCAAATTACCCGATGTACTTCCATTAATTGAAAACCAAGCTGAAGGTAGAGTTTTGAACTAAGGTAGTGAACAATGTACTTTTCACGGTCAAAAAGTGTGTTCATGAGCTTTTTGGTTCCAGTTTGACTGTTCTCATTTGTTTGATAGTTTGACAGCAATTGGTGTGGAGGTGTTTGGTGGAGAGGTGCAAGTGGGAAGCTGGCATGCTTATCATATAACTCTTTCAGATACTTGAGATCACATTCTATTACATATCCAGTTTCTGAATTGCTGTCCAAATTTGCGAAATCAAGCTTGGAAATTTCTTCCTCTGTGAGGAATTTGAAATCTCCAACAAGTAAGTTTCAACTCATGGCCTCCGAGTATAAACTGTTCGCATCAATATAAAGGAGATAATTACTCGGTTTTGAGGGGTCGTATGTCTCAGGTAGATGCTTGTTATTCCCCTCACAATAACATTTACCGATAAATGAGACCCCGCCCCTCATCACCGCCTCAAACATGAGATGCATGTCAGGATGTGTGATTAACTCTAGTTCGACCTTAGTGTACTTCAACATGCAATTCCAGGTAAAGTGCGTGAGGGAAACAAAATGAGTGACATCAAGGCCGTATCAGCTAGAAAGCGTAGACCTCATAGATTCAAAAACTTCCACTAATAGCAACACATCCAAACATAAATAGAAATCATGATATTCACCAAGAGATTTCAGTTTGAATGTTGAGAACACTCTTCGTGCATGCTCATATTCTTCGCAAGACAGAGGTGTATCAGTTAAATCATTATGAAAACATTTGATGGGAGGAAGTGATGTTTCTGCGATTTTTTTGGGACAACTCATGTATGAGTAAGGATATATTCCTTTTTTCAACAAGAGATGTCTGTGTTTGCGTGGTGGGTCATGAAACACTGAAAATAAATGTTCGAACTTATTTTCCATGTCTGTACTCTCTACCAAATTACACACCAATACTTCCAAGGATTTGTTCATAAGCTTGTAGGAATCTAGAAATTCAATTTTGCCTACTGAAAGTGTCAAAAATCTCTCTGATGTATTCACAATGCTAGAAATTTCTTTTTCACATTTACAGAGCGCTTTCAGAATGGAATGCGAATCAAACCCTGAGAAATTGTGAAAATAACACGAAATGTACTCTGGAGTACTAGGTGATAAATTACAAGAAACGTGGGCTGCACATAGGTAATTTCCGGTTTCATGAGCATGGTGATGACATTTAATATCGGTGTCTAAGAATGGTTCGGCGCAAAGCGCACAGTTTACCGAATTTTGAAATTTGCGCTCTTGACTTTCGGATAAATGTTGCATCGGAATTTCGCGTTTCATATCCTTGTACAAAATGTCACCGAGATCTGTAATTTCCTGAAGAAATTTCTCCATGATTTTTTCATCTAAATTACTCGATCTATGGAGTACAGGTCCATGAGCGATTTCCCTGTTCACATCCATAACAACAAAACAATACCTGCAGGGAATATGTTGCACTGTTTTCTTTGTATGAGTAATTTCATCGGAATCGGATTCATCATCATTCATCATTATCAAAATTAACAACATTAGTTTCTAAATCCACCTAAATTGTATACTTTTTCTTCAATGTTGCACCCAGTTTCTCAAATTTAATTGTGTCTCTGCGTTTAGGATATAAATGCACTGTGATTCAAACTTGGAACAAAGCTGCTCATGTTTCATCAAATTTGCTTTCCCATCACAATTTTTATATTTGGTCGATGTAAATCTATCAAAACAGAAATTACGAACATGTACTTGACCATCGTGTTTTGAAAGGTGAGAGAGAAGGCGGTATAACCCATTTTTCCCATTCGCAGTATTAATTAAACAAAAATGTGTTTTTCCTGCATCAGCTTTCAACATTAAAAGATTAATTTGGTGTTTACGAGTGTGGAAAATGCTCGTGCGGTAGGGGAAAGACTTCTTGTTGTCATATGCGATGACATGAATTGCAATATCCGGATTCAGTATTTCAAATTTCTTAATATCGTGTGTCACCGGAAAATTTACACCTCGCTTATTAAGTGTGTGAGCAAACTTGCTCAAATACTTTACAGTCAAGTGTGAGTCCTTTGGTTTCTGATGGAAATATGCAAGGACTGACCATAAAATGCATTTTTCATCAGACAGATTTTTGACATTTATAATACAATGTTTGTTTTTAAGAAACTGGGGTGTTTGAATGAAACTGGATGTGAATATTGGATGAAATTTAATCATGTTCACATCCAGTGACTCAATTTTCTTCAACACCCAACCGCTGCCATGTCAAACAAAGTTCTCAAAAGATGACAGGATTTTTCTTATGGCCAACATGAAATGATCATTAAAATCTTCATAATACTCAAGCATGTTTAGTGCTATGTTGGAGTAACTATGAAGATTGACAAGAGATGAGATAGACTCACTAACCTCATCATCCATCACCACTAATTTGTACAATAAAACATTTAACACAATGAACCATTTGACATTCCCTTCATACCTTGCCGCATGCTCCCTAATTATCTCAAAAACACGACGTTTCAACCTCTCGAGCACGTTCTCGATGTTGATTTCCTCGGGATCCTCAATGCTAATACGATGGCAGACTGCGCTGGAAATCATGCCACGTAGTCTGCATTCCCTCGGCATGATGATGATGTTAGATTCTGAAAAACAAAAGAATAACGATCAGGATGATATAGGATTAGAGTGATAGAGTACAGCTGCATGTTTTTAATCAGTTGTGAATTAGCATTGGTAGAAGAATGCTGTGTGAAAATGTTATTTCAGGATCAGATAATGTTGCATGAAAGATTAAGATTTTTAACTTTTGATAAAAGATGTACGAAATCTTCTCAGCATTTGTCAGCAGAAAACATGGCAAAAGAGGGATTTATAATCGCATGTGTACCAGACATTGTGTTCTGTGTATTTTGTTCAATTTATTTGGGAAAATGGGTAGAAAGTGACATACCAGCAATAGAACATGCAAGGTACAGTCTGAACTGTGCATTGAGAAGGAAAGATAATATAACAATTGGAGAGGAGAATTTCGATAATAATATTCTTCGTCAATATGAAGAAAGATATTTAACTTTTAACTCTTATTTTGAAAATCATCATTGTCATCTACATTATGACCATTGTGAATCATTATCTGATAAAGCAGACTATTTTGCGAGAAATGGTTATTTCTTACATATAAATCACTATCTGCAATGTGTCTATTGCAAATATATTATCGAAAATCCATTTGAAAAAGTAATAAATTTACCATTTTGTTTACATGAAGAGTGCGAGAAAGAAGGAGAAGGAGAAGATTACCCAGATATACCACATCCTAAAGATGAGCAAAAAAAAAAATTGCATGCTTGCATTATGGTGTAGAAGGATTTTTGTCCTTGGAGGAGAAAAATCCTCCCCTCCAAGGACAAAAATTGTCCTCTGAGGAAAAATTATTCCTCTCCTCCAACTCCCCTCTGAGGATAAAATCAAAGTGAAAATGTACTTACATGTGTTGGTTGATGCGTGAATGACAGGTATCTCCTCGGCTATAGATGTGCAGGTATAGATGTCTATCCGGCTATGCTTCCTTCTCGATGTAGGCACGATTGTCAGGTAACGTCTCAGGTATGTTTCCCTGATGAGAGCTCAACTGCTTATGAGATGGGAAACCGAGTTGTGAGGTGAGCACTCCAATGCTGTGGAAACAATGGATTATTTAATAACTGATAATATTAGAAATCAATAAGCATCACAAGAGGTGGTGCTATTCAAAAAATGTTTGAGTGAATGTAACGGTTTTTCATTATAGGAGAGAATACTTACAAATCTGAATGATGTTGATAATGATGTGGGAGGATATAGCAGCACGCACTGCTTCATGCTGAGTCCTAGGGGAGAAATTTGAATTTTTTTTTCACCTTGTAGCACGTGTGCCTCTCACTCGCATTAGCCTGGAACAGAGAGAGAAATGCATGCTATATAAACAGATGTAATGTGAGCAAAATTATCATTTACATCAGAGTCACATTCGAGTGTTTTACATACTCTACTTCACTTTCATACAAAATGAATTCGTCATTGTCAACCTCGTCCTCATTCATCCTCCCAGATAGCTCACCGGCACAGGAGCGTATCCTCAACTACTGGCAGCAGAAAGCTGCCCTCGCTGCTGGCACCTCCGCTGCTGCAGGTCCTCCTTCACCGCTCACCATAGAGCCACCATCGCATGGGGAGATTGTACTGGGTGACAGCCAAGTTCAGCACTTGGCTCCACCTGCTACCCGGGCACCGCAGTGTGCTGTGCTAACAACGCTGAGCAACAACATCAAGCAGAAGCAGGGGAAGAGGAGGTTGGTGTTTGACAAGGCTGAGGTTAGCGGGGACAAGGACGAGGCAATCTTCTCACAAACAAAGGTTAGTTTCAACAAATATTATTAACTTGTATGTGTACAGATTTTTTATAAAACAATCGATCATTGGAAAAAATCTTTACACATATAAGTCTTTGATTATAATTATTATTATCATTTGATAGCAAAGAATTATTGTTAAAAGTGATCAGTCATGCATGAATTATTTGATAGCAAGGGAATAATTTTTGAACTGATTAGAGATACAATTGAATTGAGATATTATTGTTAAAAGTAATCAGAGAATTATTCTTTTAGATCAACATTATTAATTGAAGTATTCACAATGAATTACAAGATATTAGTGTTGGCAGATTCTGCAATACATAAGTTATTACTCACTTTGAGATTGTGTAGTGAATCTATTAATCAAGCTCTCTAGTATGATTTGACGAATCTGATTTGATGAAATTCTGAAACAATTAAGACACTAATCAAATATTTTTCAACAGAAATGTGTGGTGGATGACAACTCATCACTTGTCCCCCTGATGAAGGAGGTGCAGCGGGCAGAGGAGGAGGAGGATGAGATGGACTTTGTTCAGCTCACCAATGACCCGTGCACAAACCCTGGGTGCCACTTAAAGAGTTAAAGGAGGATGTACCGTATCCCATCATCAGTGCGAGGGAGGACAGCAATAAACATGGGCGGCGTGTTATTTTGAAAATTAGGAATGTAGGAAGCAAATCGCAGTGCGAGGTATATTTACCACAACGATTTGCTTCCTGCATCAGTGCAGAAAAAATTGCAGAATTTAATAAAAGTTGTAAAAATTTGGTATTGCTAGTATCGCATAAGTCGGGGAATTGGACCAATATAAAAATTGTTAAGCATCAACAATTTTTATATCTATACAATTATGTGTTAAAAATTGTATAGATGTGTGTTAAAGTAGTATCAGTAGTAGTGAATAAATTGTGTAGATATTTTGATAAAAAATTGTTTTCAATTCTTACCTGTTTACAGTTGTTGTTGTTGTTGTTGTTGTTGATAAGTTCACAATGGATAGTAGAGACATAGACAGAAGAATGGTTCATAGCTGACAGAGCTCTAGCATAGATGAAGGATAAGTAAGGAGATAACCCATGGTATAGGGGGAATAGGTCTTAATTTTGCTGTTACCCGGAGCCGAAGCTCCACGTAGTTCCTGCCGTCCCAAGCTAGATGGCGCTGCCTGTCTTTCTTCAGCTTGCCGCTCAAAATTCAAAGTTCTCACACACACACTCTTCCATTCACAGCTTTTGTATGAACATCCACAGACTTTGCTCAAGGCCACGCACTCTACTCAGCTGCGTATCCAACAAAAAGTGCTACATCAACAGATGCATTGTTTGAAATTGTTTAGTTGCTCCATGCAAGGAGAGATCATTTCAGATTTCCAAGCAAATTGCCTTCTATTCAACAATAGAAAAATACTCAATTACTTGTGATTGCAGGATTGAATAAATGATTATTCAATAGATGATGCAGAATATGAAATGGATACACTCTAGCTTATGAGAAAGGTTCTTTTAGAATGATTATAACACTTTTGAAAAGAATTTTCAAATCCATTTATACAGTTTCTCAAAAGTACAATAATATTCCTATTATACCTATATAATTTCTAAGAAATCTCTGGGAAATGTATGAGTTTGCATTAATTTGTAGAAGGTATAATAACTATTCATGAAAAATTAAGAAATGGATAGGAGAATAATAATAATAATTATTGTATTTTTAAATTGAAACTTCATAAGAAACAAATTATTCCTATATACAGTAGTATGAATGAATCGTACACAATTTAACAATATGATAAATGAAAACTCTACAGCATTCTTGTATGAATAGGCATATTAACAATTTATGGCCAATACATTTATTCTGACGGAACAACCGAACTGAGGGGTTCCTTTCAAATCTGTAAATGTCAAATGTCTTTAGTCAATGTTTGATACTGATGCTGGTTCATTTGAAACATTATGCAAACTGGAAATAATCAGCAAATATATCAATCATTCTATTTATCACTCGAGTCTTTCCAGATTAAAAAAAAAAATCTTTTAAGTTAGAACCCATCTTTCCTCATCTGTTCATATAGTGCTGGAGATTTGTATCTGCAAGATTACAAAATTCGATTACAATACAACACTTTATGAACATGTCTTAACCAAACCTGTTTGTGTAACTGGAGCTATAATTATTGACCTTATTTGTGAGTCAGATGCGCTTGCGCTTACAAAAATGTTGTGAATCAATTATTTAATCCAATAAAGATAATAATAATTGATAGTTCTGCGAAGAGGAGGAAAGAGAAGAAGAAGAAGAAGAAGTATAGGAAGAATTTCGCGATTTCCTCAAGATAATAATGATGATAATAAAGATAATAATAATTAATAGTTCTGCGAAGAAGAGAGAATGGAGAACAATAGGAAGAAGAAGAAGATGATGAAGAAGAAGAAGAAGAAGAAGAAGAAGGAGAAGATGAAAAGGAGGAAGGAGGAGAAGAAGAAGAAGAATAGGAAGAATTTCGTGATTTTCTCAAAAACGGCTCCAATGATGTTGATCCAATTTATACCTATATACAAATAGTCATTGATAAGCTCTATCAACTGCCACAAGTCCCACATCTGTAAAAATTTCAGGAGCTCAACCTCATCCATGCAAAGTTTGATTTTAGATTTCCAATTAACAGGCTTCAGATACAATTCGAACGAAACATTTTAAGTAGAAAAGTTTAAGCTTGGAAATCTCTACAAATTAATGTCCAGTATCATTTTCATCTTAAATTGAAAATAAGCTCGAAATTCGAGAAAATGTTATTATTCAAATAATGCAAACTTAATGAGAGAGGCAACTTTTGGTTCCAATGTACCTAGAATGTATTCTAGGTAACTTGGTTGATTCTATTAAATTAAATCATTCAGTGGAAGAGATAGCAGAATTGATCTCATCAGCTGATTGATTTTAAGAATATAATGGAAATTTTCATAATGGCAAGGACAGATGTGTGAGTGCGCCACACCAGATTTTTCCCTATTTCAATATTATCATGGATTTCATCCTATTATGGAAACACTTACCTCATAGCTAGAGCTTGTGTCTTTTCACCTTCTGTCCATGTACAATTTTTTTTATTTGCATGTGACAGTTGCATGCAGACAAAATCCGACACCTTCTCAGGCAATATTTTTTTGACAGCTTCCATGATAATATTATTGTTAATCGCCCTTGGTTTGCTTGCAATATTTCTCAGTCATATTAATATAAAGTATTTCATCATATTGACAGTCCATCTTTGGAGAGTTTACAAAGAAAAAATGTGGTCAATTTTGTTGAGTGAGCTACAATAATTAATATTGGATTGAATAATTCTCATTACTAGCACCTTAGAGCTCAAAGAGAATAGAAAATGAAACATGTAATGACAATAGGTTATCAATTTGATATTTTTTCCAAATATCAATGTTAACTTGATTTGTTCGTAATTAAATATTATAAACAAGTTTACTTACCAAGAATAGGAAATAGGTATACAACAGAGGTTGAAGAATCTCCAGTCTTTCAATCAGTACAAAATAGAATAATGCGCGCACACTGAAACACTGCTGGTTTACTCGGAGCACAGGCTCTGGTCCGTGTTTTGAAGAAAATGATTGGTGCCGGCAGAAATGGAATATGAGCGAGCAATAAAACAAAAATTCATTCTCAGCGGTAGTGCTGAGAAAGCATAAAGTTTTCTCACTCTCTCCCTACTCAGACACAAAAACCCTGACCAACCTCACAATGCTTAAAAACCAGTTGCTATTTCTCAAGTACACAACTTTTCCGCTACAAACGCCACTAACTAGCCTGAGTAATAATTCAATTCCCATAAAGCTCCGACAGATCTCGCTAGCAAAATTTGCAACCAGAAATTACCATTGCATGGAATGTCTCCTATATTATTCTTGTCTCTGGCTCTAGCGAGCGCAGCGTGGGAGATATTCAAAAATCCAAAAACACCCCTTGCTGAGAAAGCACTTAGCTATCTTGTTATAAACGTCATGGAAGCTAAAGCAGCGTTTGGTGGTTCTTTGAGAAAGAAGAAGAAGAATGTGAAGAGGAAGCATGAGAGGAGAAGTTATAGTAATGATATTAGACGCAAAGCTATAGCTCAGTTGAAAGAGCATATTCCAGGAAAAGGGTATTTTTGGAAACCTTATCCTCCAATAAGTGGTGGAAGAATTTCAATTTCACCCCCTCCACCACCACCATCATCAAATGGTGTGAATTTATTCCCCCAAGAACAAGTTAAGAAATGTAGAACAACAAAGAAGAGTAGGAAGAAGAAGAAGAAGACATGAATATTGAAGGAGAATTGAGTAATTATGATTTGATTGATTGGTCGAAATTATTACAGATTCGGCTAAGAGGTAATATATGCTAGATGCATTACCCAAAAAAATTCTAAAAAACGAGAATGGTATTGTGAATTTGGCCAGGCAAAGCAAGGATGATATGCATTGGGTTGCATATGAAAAAGTCGGCTCTAATGTTTGGTTTTTTGATCCAATTGGAAATTTACAGCCACCATATGGATTAGACAAATATTGGAAAGAAGAAATTAGAGTAAATATATTTCATAATGTAGAGCACATGCAGCCATTAAATAGTGATTTTTGTGGTCATCTTACGTTATTGTTTCCTGCGAATCAGTTGTAATTAAGTGTTTGTGCTGAACACATTACAAGATGGTTGTTATTTCATTGAGATCTAACACAAGTTACCTCTATTAGCATTTACAAGAAATTATAGAATTGGATAAAAATCGTCAATGGGGAATTGGATTGATTAATTTTTGTAGTTACAATAGTATTGCAAACGTTAAAAAAGGAACAAATTCCAGCTTCAAATATGGTGATAGATTAATTGAGCTGGATACGGGTGCATATGAAGTTGAGGATATTATAAAATCATTAAAGAATAAATTGAATATTGATGAGAAGAAGAATAAACTCATTATACGTGCAAACACAAATACTATGAAGATTGAAATTCATTCTGATAGAGCTATCGATTTAACACGTGCTGATTTGATTGCTAAGATACTCGGTTTTGATAATGTTGTTTTGCAAGCAAATAAATGGCATCATTCTCAGCATTTGGTTAACATAACAAGCATTGGCAGTATTGTACTTGTAGGATATTAGAAATAAATAAGTCTCAAAGATTAATACTCAATGTGTGTAATCTCTATTAAAACATGTAGGATCGAGTGAATTCCAATCAACAAACTATTAAATATTATAACTGATTTATGTCATCTGTTTTGCATAACATCTGGTTTCTGGTATACTACATCTTCCCCCTTTCTTCTTAAGTTCAATCTGCATATCGCAGTTGATCTGCGTGGCATCTTCTCATTGTTTCCTCAACATTCACTAGGTATGAGTATGGTCCATTTACTTCAACGATTTTTCCTCTTTTGTAGCTTTTGCCTGATCTGTCTAGTACCCATACGCCATTGCCCTCTCAGAACACCTTTGCGTTGACTCTCGGCTTGCTGTTCCCTTGTCTAACTAACTCTTCGTCTACTCTGTCGTTAACATCTGGTAGTAATAGATCTATTTTGCAGCGTAACTCGCGACCGAACATCATAAAAGCAGGTGTTTTTCTCATTGCTCTCTTTGGGGATGTTCTATGAGCGAATAAAAATTCATTTAGTTTTTCTTGTAAGGTGCCAGTACTTCCTTTTGAAATTCCCATACGTTCTCTGAACGTTCGTACACAATGCTCCGCCAATCCATTGCTTTTTGGGTGATATGGGGTGATACGTGCATGTTTTATGTTCAGTTCTTTGCAGAAATTTTGGAATTCATACGAAGTCAGTTGAGGACCGTTGTCACTAACAATTATTCTTGGGTAGCCAAATTTAGAAAATAGATCTTGTAATATATTGATCGTGGATTTTGTTGTGGTTGTTGACATGGGTATTACTTTGAGCCATTTCGATCTAGCATCTACAACGACTAACCACATTTTCCTGAAAATGGTCCTGCGAAATCTATGTGGATTCTAGACCACACTTCTGTTGGAAGAGTCCATGAGAAAAGTGGCATCTCAACATCTCTGTTTCTGTTTTCTTGACATGCGGTGTAGTGTTTTACATGTTCCTCTAAATCTTTGTCCAGTCCAGGCCACCATACTTGGAATCATGTTTTTCCTTTCATTGCTACAATTCCTGGATGACCTTCATGAAGAATTTGTAGTACTTTTGTTCTTAATCTTGTGGGTATGACTAAACGACCTGACCAGAGGAGTATGCCATTTTCAAATGATAGTTCTTCTCGTTTATTGTAATATGGTAGTAGTTCTTTGTTTACATTTGTATCTGTTGTCCAACCACTTCGGAGATAGTTTGTAACCTTTGCAAGTGTTGTGTCATGTTTTGTTGTTTCTTGTAAGCTCTTTGTTGATAATGGTTTATCTTGAAATCAAAGGTGGAAAAGATGTGCTCTATTGTTTTCCCCTAACTTTTCGTTTTTTGACTTCAATACATTTTCCAAAGGAAACCTTGATAGCATATCCGCCGTTGCATTATCTGCACCTCTGTAATAATTTATTGAGTAGTCGTATGAGCTCAAAATTAAAGCCCATCTAGCAATACGGTTGGAAACAACTTTTGGAATAGAGTCATTTTCACCGAAAACTTTCACTAAAGCTTTATGATCAGTACAAATCTCAAAGTGTCTTCCATAGAGGAACTTTTCAAAATGTGTTACTCCAAAAATTAAACCTAATGCTTCTTTTTAAATCACACTGTACCGTTTTTCAGCTTTGACGAGTCGTCTTGATGCGAACAAAATTGGCCTTTCAGTACCATCAGTATATCTGTGAAAAAGAGCTGCACCTAATCCGACTTCACTTGCATCTGTGGCAAAAATTAGAGGAAGTGATTCATCATAATGAGCTAAAGTATCTGATGTTGTTAATAAATGTCTCAATTTTGTAGCAATTTGTTCATGTTTTTTATCCCAGTGCCAATTTGCTCCTTTTTGAAGTGGAACAAATTTACTGTAGTAGTTGATTGATCCCAAGAAGGATCTTAGTTCTTTGACATTTTTCGGTGATGGCATATCTTCTACGGCTTTGATGTGTTCAGTTGTGGGGTGTATACCTGTTTGATCTATTCTGTGTCCCAAATAGTTCACTGATTCCTCAAACCATTTACATTTTGTGGTTTGTACTCGAAGTCCATTGTTTTCAAAACGTTTTAACACTTCCCTGACTCTGTTAATGTGTTCTTCTCTTGTGGGAGCTGTTATTATTACATCGTCTAAAAGACATGCAACGCCTTCCAAGCCAGCCAAGATTTGATCCATTTTACACTGAAAAGCTGCTGTTGCTATTTTTATCCCAAAAGGAAGACGTGAATATCTGAAAAATCCTTTATGAGTAGAAATAGTGAGATACTTTTGTACAGAAGTATCAACTTCCATTTGTAGATATGCATCCTTCAAATCAATAATTGTGAATTCTTTCCCTCCTGTAAGTTTTGAAGTGATTTCTTCAAACCTAGGTAAGGGATAGTTGTCTGCACTTATAAACTTGTTTATGGTGGTTTTAAAATCAGCACATATCCGGACTGCTCCTGTAGGTTTCACCACAATAACTATTGGTGAGGACCATGTGATAGGTTCTTCACTTGTGTTCACAGGTGATAGTACATTACTGTCTACTCAACGTTGTAGTTCCATTTCTACTGCTTTTCTTAAGGAAAACGGAACTGGACGTGGTTTTGCAACTATTGGTATGGCATTTTTTGACATGTGGAAAAGTACCTTGCAGTTCTTTATTGTTCTCAGATTTGGATTGAAAACATCAGAAAAATCTGTGATTATTTTATTTACCAAAACTGAGTTCTTTTTTTGTGGAGAGCTTATCGTTTTTTTTACTGAGCATATTTCAGCACCGGGAGGTAAGGGTAGATTGAATTTGAGGACCCAATTAAGTCCAAACAAAGGTATGTCATCTTACTTTATAACAATTACTGGTAATTTCCTGGAGTCACCAAAAGCATTGACATTTATATGTGTTTCTCCAAGTGTTTCAATGTCAATCCCTCTGTATGCCGTGAGGTTTCTTGTTGGTTTTAAAATGGGACTTCCAATTTTTTTCCATAATTTCTCGTTAATAACGCTGTAATCGGCACCTGGATCATACAGCATTTTCACTGTGTTGTTGTTGAGTTTAACGTTCACCATTAGTTTACAGCCTTTTTTCAGAGTTCTTATCTGTTCAATATCGGAAAGTGACAGGTTGTCATCTTCTATTGATAAATTTTTGCGGACCTGATTTATCTGTTTGTCTTTTACAATTGTAGCGTTCCCTACTTTTAGACATGCTCTAGCAAAATGGTTCTTACCTCCGCAAGCTTTACAAAATTTGTTATTTGCAGTGCACATGACACCATCAGAATGTTGCCGGTTTCCACAACGGAGACAATGTGTATTTTTGTTCAATTTTAGAGATGATTTCTTTTCATATTTTTTGTTGTACTTTTGAGGGTTAGATTCCATTGCCTGATTTTTATCAGAAATTTTTACTCTATTCAAATTTGTAGAACTGTTTTTAATTTCTTGCTGTTGAAGGTTAACGGTTTCTAGCAATTTTGCTGATTCTACTATTTTTGTAAAAGTTGTTTGTGTTGATGCATGCATTCTCAATAACTCAAGTTGCCAACTATCGTTGTTGATGCCTTATATGAACTGATCTCTTAAACGTTCATCCAGGTTATCACCAAAATTACAATTTCTTGCGAGAAACCTTGAATCTAGTTCAAATTGAGTTATGGTCTCACCTTCATTCCGGAATCGTCAAGAAAAACAAACTCTCTGGGATAGAGGTGCTTGTGGTTTCGTGTAGTATTTGTTTAAGACTTCTATCGCATCATTAAATCCAATGTTGTTTATGGGGGTCGGATGCATAGAATCAAAAACTATCTTGAATGGTTGTGGTCCCAGATTCTCAAGTAGTAAGTCTCGTTTTTTTTCTTCGTTTTTGATGTTTCCATTTCGTAGGAAAATCTTGAACCTTTCGTGCCAATATATCCAATCTCCGGTTGTTCTGTCAAATGGTTGACATTTGCTGTGATTTTTATTTACCGACTGCGCCATGTAGAATATTAGAAATAAATAACTCTCAAAGATTAATACTCAACGTGTGTAATCTCTATTAAAACATGTAGGATCGAGTGAATTCCAATCAACAAACTATTAAATATCATAACTGATTTATGTCATCTGTTTTGCATAACATCTGGTTTCTGGTATACTACAGTACTTGAGTGTAATTTAGCATGTGGTAGATACTCCAATGGAAAACAAAAACATAAAATCTACGAATTTTTGCCAAAGTTCCTAGCAATTATTTAATAAACAAAGTACCATCACCAATTATTTATGTACCTTTGAATACTCATCGAATTCAAACTATTAATGTAAAGGTAACAGACCAGAATGGATCGTTTATTGATTTCTGTGGAGATACAATTACAATTGGGTTGCACATATGTGAAAAACAAAAGTAAACGTAATGGGTTATCTTGTTTCCAATCCACGTTCAGATACGGCTAACGTTCAATTCTTTAGATGTCTATTCTTTACCTTGCAAATCATTTATATTCATTTAGGGAACGGTTAGCTGTACAAAACCGGGAGCAGTGGCAGCTGACCCACTGGTTGCGGCAGACTATAAATTGAGCAGTAACATAATCCGTAACCTTTTTGACGAAATACAATATGAATTAGCAGGTCAACAAATTTCTAAATCAAGATTGATTGGATTAACATCTACAATTGAAGCTATACTTGTGAAGAGTAAGCTTGATAAAAACACATATCAGTTGGCTGGTTTTGACAGAGCAGGATATGCGCTAACAGATAATAAATTCACTTTCTGTGTACCACTGAAATTAGTCCTCCCGTTTTTTGAAGATTTTCAAAGAATAATTTTAAATTTGAAACAGGAACTCGTCTTATTGAGGTCACCAATGGACCTCAATTGCGTTGAGTCTGTGACTGGAACAAGCATTAGTGTGAAAATTACAAAACTGCAATAGAGAATGCCCTACATAACTTTAGAAGATCACGTAAGACTGAAATTTTTGAGACTGCTCAATGCTGACACTCCACTGAAATTAAGTTTTCGCCATTGGGAAATTTGTGAATTAACAAATTTGCAAAATTCACTTAACCATTCTTGGGCAGTCCGCACAACATCGGTTTTTGATAGTCCAAAATACATTATAATTGCACTTCAAGCCAATTGTAAGAATAAAATTGAAAAATCAATATCTAATTTCGATAGCTGTGATATTTACAATGTGAGAGTATATTTGAACAGCGAGTATTATCCATACAAAAATCTGCTAGGTGAAAAGGAACTAATGTACAGAATGTTTCTATATTTTGCTCCCTCTTATTATAATCATACAATCAATAGTGAACTCAGAACAGAAATCAACTTTAAGACGTTTTGTGATTCAACACTGCTGGTTGTTGTGGATTGTTCACACCAAACAAGTCATATGAAATCTTTGACAGATGTTCGTATTGAAATGGAATTTAATACTGCAGTACCTGCAAATACTTGCCCTCATTGCGTTTCAATTAGCGATCATGTGATGGAGTACACACCTCTGACGAGCATGGTGAAAGAAGTTCAGTAATTTTATTGATAGAGTGAAATGTGCGCAATATCATATGAGGTGTGCACCCTGACAAATTTGGCTCTTTATCAGTTTCACCTTTCAACAGGTGACATCTAAAATGTCCTATTCTTTGTGTTCTGATATTTTGGAGAGTAAGAACAAAGTGCAAACTTTATTGGTATCCAATGTGATCTTGATTCTGATAGTTTTTATTATGAGCCAAGGTGCAGTACACCGATCCAGAAGCCACAGGAAGTGGAGGAGCAGAAACGGGAGGAGGAGGAGGGGGAGAAAGATGGCCGATTCGATGAGCCTGCTAAACAGAAAGAAGTGGACAAGCAGACGACTACGAAAATTGCTACAGTTGATCTTCACTGGTTTAAACAAGATTGTAATCAAATTATTTTGTAAGGACTTGCCATAATTGATCAGTTTGATAATTATATTGTATTCCATTTCAAATCACCATTTGCAAAGACGGAATTGAGTGCAAAATTGTATAACAATGTAACATGGTTAGAACGTCACTATCATAAAATAAAATGGGAAGATGGAGATTCAGAATACACTGACTCATTAATACGTGATTACCTTGTAGGTTATGAAAAAATTCTCACAAAAGGAACTGAGAAAGCAAAGTTTTTAAGAAGATTGCATACTAACGTTCAATATATACCAGAGGATTTTGCAAAACCTGATTTCAGCTTTTTCACTAGTTCATGGTGTTATGGTGTGTGTAACATTCATAAAAATAGACCTGATGGAAGATGTGCTTTGTTCAGTGCTCAACATTATAATTCTTTGTTGTTTAACAATATGTATCAAACAATTAATTTCATGTGTGAAAACAATCCAATGCAAAGTATGAAAATGGCTGCAATGTACACGAATTTGCAGAAAAGAAACTTCGCTCGTTGCCTGAAAGCACGTACATGTTGCCTGTCTACAATTAATGAAGAAAGACTGCTTAATTACTCTATAATAGTCCCAGCCTACACTTAGTTTTGTTCATTCGATTATCATGGACCCAAGAAAGTGGTTGGCTGCTGACAACGAGTTGGAAGTGAGTTTAAAGAACTGTATTGATTGGTATGATGAGTGTGAAAGTGCAATTAGGAAATCAACTCGTAAAAATTATAGTTTGGCAAAACAATTAAAAGACATTTTTCTAAGCACGGTTAATTTAAATGACATAAGAGACTATCTTTGTTATTATTGTCCTCATAATTTGTGTATAGATAAGTTAATTGAAATTGAAGATGAAATTATGAATAGTTGTGGTGAAATGTGTAAATAAACTTTTTCTGTGTTCAAAAGATTTTTCATTCCAATATCCCACTCACTTTTTAGTTTAGTAGCTGCTCAGAGCTAGACCTGACAACACCAGCACATGTGCCGTGATCTTTTTATACAAGTGAGACATGCCCCCTTCAACCATCTGTTGATGCTAACAAGTACACGGCATGTACGTTGTCAATTTATAGAACAGAGACACGTGCCAAACAGGGAGGCGTTAACATGCAGTGTTATGGTTTTTCAAAATTCAAAAAATTAACTTGTCTCTTGATGGCAATTTCATTTAACGAATTTGATGCGATTGTGAAGAATATTGAATTTTCAACAGGATGTCAAGATGCTGATTTGCTGTTAACAAAAACAGAAAATGTGCACTTTCCAATTTTATCTGAGATATTTGAATTACTCGATATACTAGATACAGGTCATCTACATTATGGTTGTACAAATGTTTTGCCATCATCTGTTGTTACAAATTTCGATGAACTTTGGAAATGCTTGTACAATACTGCAGATAAAAATATAAAAGAACTTAGATCATTGACCTCTCTATAGAGATATGGATTCACTTTAATCTGACAGTATAGCATTAGATTATTAAGCAATAGATGTAGAGAGAGAGAGAGAGAGAGAGAGTGTAGAGGCCAGCAATCAAGTATTATCAGACAGGCAGGGAAGATGAGATAGCAACCGGTCGGCTACAAGGCCAATATTCACTTTTCCCCTTTTTTAGTTAGTTGTGGAATCGCTTTCCTCAGTGAGACAACTCAACACTAAATTTGTTCTCCACCATTAATACTACAACGCTTGATACTTTATTCTCATATTTCTGGAAACCCGCAGGTAGTACAGTATCTCCTTATTTTGATCAACCAATGGGTGAGTTATTTATGTTTCTTGATTAATATTCGCAATATACAGTCCACTTATTTCAATGCTATTACCGCCCCACCATTTGGTTCGCTCCGCACCGGATTTGTGGTCGCACAAAGCCACATTTATTTCAAATTACTTTATTCTATTATAATTTACATTTTTTTTTTTAATATTACTTCATTCTATAAAAATATATATATTTTTTTTTAATATCACTTTCTCAAATTTCAAAATGCCTTGCCTGTCTGATACACAAAAATCATGTATGATTTTGTAGAATCGCTTATCTATCGTAGGCAATAAACGTCCATCAAAATGACCAATGAACAACAATCGGTAACTATCATGTCTGCTAATGAAAAAAGATTACGAATTCTAGAAGCTAGGGAAAATCAATTATTTCAAAGAGTACTGCAGACTTATGATGTAAGCAAAAATCTTTCAGTTTCTGGTAATAGAAATATATTTTTAAATAAAATAGGTACTATCAAAGAAACTAGAGATGAATTTCGATCTTTAATGAACGAAATAAATGAATTAACTCTTGAAATCAATAACGAGTTTCAACCTAATTTTCAAGCTGTAGACTCTTTCAAAGATTTATACTGCTATATTGTAAGAGTAGAGAAGGCTATTCTATCACAGGAGAAAAAAAATTAAACAAAATTGTCTACTGAAAGTAAATTAGTATCTGAAATAAAACCAAAAATAAAATTACCAATTTTAGAACTCCCTGGATTTTCAGGAGAAGTTTCAGAATGGCCCACATTCTATGAAAGTTTTAGAACGAATATTCACGAAAATACAAATCTTACAGATTGTGATAAAATTAGGTACCTCATTGGAAAATTAAGTAAGAAGGCTTTATCTTTAACATCTGGAATATTGCCTACCGCAGAAAATTATCCTATTCCTAGTCTTGATAGATATCAAGACAAAAGAAACTTAGCTTCTTATTATCTGAATATGATAATTGACTTCAAACCTATCAAAAGTCAATCATCTAATGGATTAGAATAATCTCTACAAAATTTCGTAGCATCAGTAGATGCTATTAAAGCTCTCAAACCAAATGATTTAACAGATTTCATTATTCTTCAACTAGCTCTCTCAAAACTAGATCCAGCAACGGTGATTTCTTTTGAAATGGATTCAAGAAAAGACAAAATTCCAACTTATGATAAATTGTTAACTTTTATCAGTGGAAATGAAAAGATTCTATCTCGTAGCCCAAAAAATTATTTTCCAGAAAGCTCTTCAATGAAAGAAAAAACAAGAACAAATAATAAGCTTCCACATTATTTCTTTGTCAAGAAAAACAATGATAATTATCAACTGCCAAAATGTGTAATGTGCAGTGAAGTACATCAATTATATTCATGCCCAGTGTACAAAAGCTTATCTACCGCTAATAGATTCGCGACGTTTAAGGAAAAGAATCTGTGTGTGAACTGTTTATCATCTCAGCACATATCAAAATATTGTAAGTGCACAAAATCATGTTTATTTTGTGGAAAACATCATCATTCTAGTTTACATCGTGACAGTATAGAATTGACAAAGGAATCAGATGTGAATAAGTTTAGTATAATGAAGAAATCTGTTGATTCACCATCAACATCACCACAAGAAGGTTTGTCAGTGTCACATTGTTCAATACATTTGCCTATTGTTAGCTCATTGTCATGTCGGGCGTTGTCACAAACAATGGTCATTCTATCAACAGCAAAAATTATTGTTTTTGATTCTATGAATCGTCCTCATGAAGCTCGTGCTCTTTTAGATTCTGCAAGTCAATTGAATTTTATTACAACAGAATTTCAACGCAAATTAGAACTCTATATTTCTTGTGTAAATTCTAATGTACAAGGAATTGGTCTTAGTAATCATTCTCTCAAATTCAGCACTGCTTTAACTATTACTTCTTGATTTGACACGCAAAAGATGTATAATTTGGATGCATTCATTATTGATGAAATAACTGATAATCTGCCAAATCGGTTCTTCTCACTGGAATCATTAAATTATTTGAAAAATGTTCAGCTAGCTGATGATAGCTGTAATATTCCTGGAGAAATAGATATTTTATTGGGATCTGAAATTTTCTCATTGATGATAAATTCAAATAAAATTACAGGCCCACCTGGTACTCTAGTTGATTTATCCACTTGTTTTGATACATACTCATGGTTGAAATTGATGCTGAAAATACTGCCAATACTCATTCATGTTTTACAGCTACAGAGATTCATCTTAGCTCTCTGATGAGACGATTCATGAGTGTAGAAGAGGTTCCATTTCCATTATTCCTTAACTAAGATGATGAAATTTGTGAGAAACATTTCACCGACACTCATAAACGCTTACCTTCAGGTCGCTATTCTGTACCTCTTCTTTTCAAGGAAAATCCTTCCAATCTTGGAGACTCATTGCCTATTTGTGGAAGACGTTCTCCATCTATGGAGAAACGACTTGAAGCCAATAAAGAATTAAAATTGGAATATCATTCCATTTAAAAAGATTATATTGATCAAGGTCATATGTCACTCTCATCCTTCACAAATGATAGTTATTACTTACCGCATCATTGTGTTGTGGAACCTGACAGCACAGCCACTTGCCTTTGGGTTGTATTTGATGCAAGCGCTAAAGCGACAAATAATTGCTCGCTAAATGATTTACTTTTCACTGGTCCAAAACTATATTGTGATTTGATAGCAGTGCTCCTGAGATTTTGCTTATTTCCAATTGCTATCACTGCTGACGTAAAGCAAATGTACCGTCAAATTGAAGTCAATGAGGATGATAGGAAATATCAGAAAATTCTATGGAGATTCTCTCCAAATGAAAACCTTGAGTGTTGGACACTTAATACTGTAACATTTGGCGTTAAATCAGCACCCTTCCTAGTGATTCGTGTCACATGACAATTGGGAGAAGATGAAAAATCACAATTCCCAGATGCCGCCTCCGTAATTGAAAATTCAATTTACATGGATGATTTAGTTTGTAGTGTGAAAAATATTCATGAAGCTAAGAACCTGTATAGTCAACCACGAAGTTTGTTTAAAGCTGGAAAATTTGAAATGGTAAAATGGTCAAGCAGTTCATCTCATCTCCTGTCAATTATACCCAAAGAAGATCAATTGCAAAATACAAAAAAGTTTCAAGATGATGATGTAACAAAAATTCTAGGCCTAAGATGGGTCCCGTCTGATGATTGCTTTAATTTCAATATTCGATGTGAAAACAAGAGTTGTACAAAACGCAATATCCTTTCAACAATAGCTAGAATATTAAGATAAAGAAAGGAAAAAAGAAAAAAGATGTTGTCGAATTCCACTATAACATTTTTATTCACCAAAACTATTTTTCGTTGCCTATGGCAACATCTTCAGTGGCAACTGAAGCTGATATTTACAGGAAGCAGATGAATAAATATCAGCTTCAGTTGCCACTGAAGATGTTGCCATAGGCAACGAAAACTAGTTTTGGTGAATAAAAATGTTATAGTGGAATTCAACAACATCTTTTTTCTTTTTTCTTTTTTCCTTTCTTTATCTTAATATGGAGAAGTTCCACAATATCTCTGATAAAAGTGTTAAATAGCTAGAATATTTGATCCATTGGGTCTTCTTGCTCCAGTCACGCTTCTAGCTAAATGTATTATGAAAAAATTGTGGATTTTGAAAATAGATTAGGATGATATTCCCCCAGATGATATTGTTCATGTATGGAATGAATTCCGGTCGCAATTACCCGCCTTGGAAAAGATGAAAATCCCTCGGAATATTTTCATCATTGGAAATCAGACAGCAGATCTGATAGGATTTTGTGATGCTTCTCAGATCGGAATGGGATGTGTTGTTTACGTGAGAGCTCAACAACCAAATGGACGTTATAAGATGAATGTTCTATGCGCTAAATCCTGTGTAGCACTCATGAAAATTAGTACGATTCCACGCTTAGAATTATGTGCTGCTGTCATGCTTGCACGTCTAATTGAATTTGTTACCAAAGAGTATCAAAATCAATTCAACTTCAAAAATATTTTTGTGTTTTCCGATTCAATGATAGTGCTTCAATGAATTAACAATGATGCATCTCGCTGGAAAACATTTGTCACTAACCAAGTTGTCTTCATCCACTAGAAATTACCTCCATCATTCTGGTCTCACATCAATGGACCAGAAAACCCCGCTGATTGTCTTTCTCGCGGCTTATTACCAAAAAATATAATTGAAAATCAACTTTGGCTCAATGGTCCTGAATGGTTGAATGGAGATTATGATCGTTGGTCGAAAAATCCTATTGACTTGACAATTGGAAACGCAGTAGAACAACATAGTCTAGTTGTGACTAAGGAAACAATCTACCTGCTAAGAGAATTGATAGAGCAATGCTCCTTGTATAATAAAATATTGAGAAGTACAGTTTATATTTTGAGATTCATAAAGAAACTTCCACTCAATTCGCTGATACAAGCTTCCGATTTATCTGCCGCCGAGTTGTTTCTAGTTGGAGAAGTACGAAGAGAAAACTTCACTCCCGAAATGTCATCACTTAATAAAAATAAGAGCTGTCATACGGAAGTTCAAATGCTCAATCCATTTTTAGATGGAAAATTGATACGTGTGAGAGGGAGATTAATTCATTCAGAAATATCTTATGAGAGAAAACATTCATTACTATTACCAAAGAGAGATAATTTTACTAATCGCTTAATAGTACATTATCATGAAAGAAATCTACATACTGGACCTTCACTTGTCCTAGCGCTAATAAGACAACGATTTTGGATATTGGGAGGTGGGAATGTTGTGCAAAATGTGATAAGATCCTGTAATATTTGCTTCAAATGCAATCCAAAACCAACATTCCCGATGATGGGAAATCCTCCAGCAGGAAAAGTAAATCAATGTCGAGCATTTTATCACATGGGAGTAGATTATGCAGGCCCATTTTGGGTGTCTTGGTCTAGACAAAGGGGAGTCCGACCACAGAAGGCTTACCTGTGTCTGTTTGTTTGTCTAACTATCAAAGCCGTACATCCAGAATTAGCATCCAACTTATCAACTAAATCATTCCTATCCGCATTCAAAATGTTCTTATCTTGTTGTGGACCCTGTAAATATGTATATTTAGATTGCAGTACCAATTTTTTTGGAGCAAAAACTGAATTGAAAGAAGTATATCAACTAATACAATCGAACGATTATGTACAAACATTTGGCTCAGAATTGGCTAGTAATGAAATAGAATGGAAATTCAATCCGCCCTCTGCTCCACATTTTTGTGGTTTGTGGGAGGCTAATGTGAAATCGGTAAAATCACATCTTTATAGAGTAATTGGATCACAGATTCTAAGCTATGAAGAATTGTCTACAGTGCTGAGTCAAATTGATGCAATATTGAACTCACACCCGTTGTACTGTTTGAGTTCTGATCCGAGTGAACCCTCAGCTTTCACACCCGCGCATTTCATGATCCAACAACCGCTGCATGGATTCCCAGCAAGTGGTGTTTTGAACAGAGAAGCCAATCATCTGGGTAGATAACAATTACTTGATCGTTTGATTCAAGAGTTTTGGAGAAGGTGGAACATAGAATATCTCCATAATATGCAAAAGAGACAAAAATGGATGACTCCCACTAATCCAATAGAAGTTGGATCTATTGTTATAATAAGAACTGAGTGCAGACGGCATGATTCGTGTAGTGAAAATACGCACAAAAACTGGAGTATTCACCAGGCCAGTGACAAAAATTTGTAAATTACAATCACAATGAATTATTAATCTTTGAAAGAAGCTTGCGTATTATTCTTTATTATATATTCATCCATATCATTTGCATTGCTTATGGTTTATAAGCCAGTTATAGCCTATTATTCTACAATCGAGAATATGAGTTTATTTTTTTATTATTCTATTTTTATTTATTATCTTATTTTGCGTTTAGCCATTATTATTTGCAGTTTCCATTACCTTTATCACAATTTCCCTCCTTTAAATCTTTCTCTTCTGCGGGCCTCTTTCCCCTAAAGCCTTCAGTAAAAGCCTCAACTGAAGTAAAGATCTTTCCTCTTCCTGTCTTAGTTTTTTCTCGCGTTTTTCGCTTAATCTTCCTGTTTTTTCAAATGTGGTTCAGAAACTGTCGTTTTAGGGCGGGGGAGTATGTAGAGGCCAGCAATCAAGTATTATCAGACAGGCAGGCAAGATAAGATAGCGACTGGTCGGCTACAAGGCCAATATTCACTTTTCCCCTTTTTTAGTTAGTTGTGGAATTGCTTCCCTCAGTGGAACAGCTCAGCGCTAAATTTGTTCTTCGCCATTAATACTACAATGCTTGATACTTTATTCACATATTACTGGAAACCTGCAGGTAGTACAGTATCTCCTTATTTTGATCAACCAACAGGTGAGTCATTTATGTTTCTTAATTAATATTCGCAATATACAGTCCACTTATTTCAATGCTATTACCGCCCCACCAGAGAGATTGATTGATTGATTGATTGAGTACTTTACTTATGTAGATTACAATATATACTGTCTTATACACTTATATACAATAGCTTACAATAGAGCAAAATTATAGATGAATTTACATTATATAGACCAAGAAAATAATTATTGAACTGTATATGGTATGAAAAAGCAATTTGTAATAGAATGACTATAGATAATAATTATATTGTAATGCATCTACATAAATTGGCAGAGCTTTGGACATATCAATGTCCATCCTCCAGAAAGAATATTAGAAATATCCTCCCCACTAACTCTCTACCAAAACGTTAATTTCATCATTTAAACTAAGGATTTATTTATTAATGGAAATATTGTGAAAGTTTTAATCAATATGAATATTTAAGAGAAGAAAACAGAAAATTGGTAAAGTATAATAATCATATAGGTAGATAAGATCAAATAATTGATTAATAAAATGAAGTAGGCTGAAAGTAGATCAGGGTAATCAACTTTCAGTAATATACAGCAGTATGCAGTGGATAATTGAAATAACATGAGTCTATATAATATATATATATATATATATAATATATATATATATATATATATACAATTCATTCTATAACAGGTTTAAAGGTTTGTATTTGTGGGATGGTTGTCATGTGATCATTCTAGGGCCGGACAGTTTCAGTCATTTGTTCCAAAAGATGTTTTTTTAAAGTTAGGATGAAGCTCGCTTGGCTCTCAATGGACCTGATAGAAACAGGAAGTGCATTCCATGCACAACAGGCACTGACTAAGAAGGATTTTGTGAAAATAGTAGTTCGATGATTGGGTATCCTTAGAGTACTTTCTCCGGTTCTAGTATGTGAAGCATCTATCCTCCTACCTTCAGAGACAAATTTGAAATCATCTTTGAAATAGTTTGGATTACCGTATTTCAAGATATCTCTAACAAGCTTGACTTTTCGAAAAAGCCTTTGATTGGGAAGCTTTAATGTTGAACTAGCAATGTGGGCTGGGGTGATATGATAATGGCGTTGGAGAGAGTAGACGAAACGTAGACAATAATTTTGGCAACACTGTAGTTTATCATTCAAAGTGACTTGCATATTGTTAAGAACAGAATTACAATACTAAGAAGGATTTTGTGAAAATAGTAGTTTGATGATTGGGTATCCTTAAAGTACTTTCTCCGGTTCTAGTATGTGAAGCATCTATCCTCCTACCTTCAGAGAGAGAGAGAGAGAGAGATAGGGAATTTCTCAATTCACTCTAATCTGTCAGTAAAGCATTAGATTATTAAGCAATAGATGTAGAGAGAGAGAGAGAGTGAGGGAATTTTTCCCTCTAAGGGAAATTATTTCATCCCTCATCCAATAGTCGATGGTCGATAATCAATATCCACCCTCCTCATCGATACTGGGGAAGGAGAAGGGAAAATCTATTCGAGAGAGAGATATATCTCTCTCTCTCCTTCTTCATCCCCCTCGTCCTCACTGGGAGAGGGGGAGAGAGAGAGAGGGAGATTAGATTAGATTAGATTAGATTGGAGAGAGAGAGAGATAGGGAGAGAGGGTGAGAGAGGTGGGGGAAGGGAAGAATCTATTTTAGAACACCCCCTCCCTTCCTGGGAGGGGGGAGGGGCCTGGGGGAGGTGGGATGGGTTGGGGGGGTGATGGGGGAGGGGATTTCGAGCGAAAAAACGTCTTTGAACTGTCAGATTACACCTACTTAAAATGTTTAGCCCACTTATAAAAAAACCCCTTTCATTATGAGCATTGTCTCTATTCATCCATGAAATTTCATCTGTATGATGAATAATTTTATAGTAGGAAATGAATCAAGGGATTCTAAAAATTCAAAATTGATAAGAATCAAACTGGCCAGAAGTATGATATTCTGAACAATACCATACCTATGGACTATATCACAGCAAGCCACAATCTTGTCCTGAGAAAATCAGTGCTCTATTCAACTATTTCTTGAGAAGTCGACAAGTTAAATTCCAATGTCATACTGAACAGTAAGTTATCTTGTAGTTGAATTGTTCATTGAACCAACTGAAAATTACATATTGACATTGATCCAATTATCAGCATGTATTGAAGTTCAGTCAATTGATTGGCGCATTGTATTCATATTATACAGTATAGGTAGGGTACCGTAGTTGAATAATAACTCCTACTATAAGTCATGAAAGTTCAAGTAACAACTATGGAGCTTTAAACACTCTAAGCTTTAAAGGATGGTTTGTCTTATAAATAAAACTTTATGGAAATGCCTTATCCAGTTATCAAGAGTTGTTTACTACAGATAAATCATTTTAATCACGGAATAAAAATATAAGATCATATATTATGTACTGTAATTATATATAGTTTCACTAAATTTTTCTTCAAGTATTTCATGTAGAAAATTCATGCTAATCGTTCAGAGTGCATTAACATGCACTAACATCATTAACATCAGACGTGCATTAACGTGCATTAACATCAGACATTTTGTATCTTGTTTCATCAATTTGTCATAAGTGCTATTTGAGCTTTGCCTGTTTCACTCACCTAAGTCATAATTATGAATAGATTACCATATTGGTTTTTCAAATACCTATATACCAGCGGGATGTAGCTGTGTTCGGAAGAATGAAAGGCTTTATTACACAATAGCCTATAGGTCAACAGGCTGGGTCTCACCACCAGTGAGACACCAACCAGTGGTGGCCGTGTGTAAACGTAAAGCAAGCTGGAACACCAGGAGCGGCTGCCAAAATCTAGTGGCTATTTGAAAGGTTTGTTCAGGACAGGCTTGGTCAAACGATCTTTAAACCCAATTCAAAAATCAATCCAACAGAAATATTGATATGGTGAGATTTTTGTTATAAGGTCAGTGGAAATGATAAGAAAACAGGTTTGCCAATTCTCTTTTCAAAATGCCTTGTTCAGATACCATACGGTAAATGTGTATAAAATATGTGTAGAATACGTATTCTAGGTTGTCTGTGATTCAAGTTATTCCTGTAGGCTAATAGGCCTATTATTATTAACTGTTGATTCATGATAATTTATTATGATCAGTCTTTCCTAAAAGGAATACGTTCTATTCATAGAGAAAACTTTTTTTTATTATTCAATAAAGTTAAGAATTTCATGAATTATAAGTTTATAATATTTTTCATCATAGCCGATAAACGATTTGGCGGTTGAAGCCAGTGCAGTAAAGAGCTATAAAGGGCCCTACACACCTACGGATTTGGCTCGCAGATTTGGCCTGTCTTGGCTCGGCTCGGGAGAAATCTGTGAGTGTGTAGGCGATTTTATTGCGAGCTGAGCCAAAAAATGAGCCGAGCCAAGCCGAGCCAAGCCGAGCCAAATCCGTCCAGGGCTACTGGCGCGGCTCGGCTCGGCTCGGCTCGGGTTGAAATCCGTGAGTGTGTAGGCTCTCCCGGCCGGGCGCGTGCAGTTACCAAAAATCTAAATTGCCTAACAATCAAGATAGCAAAATTTTGATTTCAGATTCGGATTCTGCGCCCTCGAATTAGTAAAATGGTTTGCGGTTAAATTTTAAATGTTATTAAGTAATTAAGTAATAATTAATAATGCTATTAATTAAATAATAAAGTAATTAATAGAATTAGTTAAATAGTCGAAAATGAAAAGTCTGTGAGCTCTCTAACTTTATTAATGAAGAATTCTATTTCTATGAAGAATTTGGTTGAACTTATAGCAAGAGAGTACTAGTACTGTAAAATAATAATACCAGTGTTTCCACAAAAAAATTATTAACTGTAGAATAAACATATTTCAATTTTTTATTCAATAAAAATGAACTTATTTTTATATTATTCTCGTCTTCTTGTGTGACTTTTCCAATCTACAGTACTGAAAACTCATTTTTGCTTTATTTCGTGTATTATGTGAGTGGATGTCTTCATTAAGAGTAATGTAAGGCATTTTTTTCAAAGAGTATACAGCTAATTCAAAAATGTACAGATTAATAATAGTTTTTATCTCCAGTTTAACGAATAAAGGCTTGCAATGATCCAAATACTTTGCACTGCTCATAATCCTTACAACCTTTTTTTGTAACTTGAGTATTTCGTCAACCCTAGCAGAGTTACCCCATAAAAGTAAGCAGTATTTGATAACCGACTGAAAAAAGGCGAAATAAGCCATTCTTACACAGTTTGTTGTAACACAATTTCTCAGACGTCCTATAAGATACACCACTCTTGAAAGCCTCGTTTTCAGATAATCGATATGTTTCCCCCATGTCAGCTGATGATCAACATGAACACCCAAGAACTTTACATTATTAACTACACCGTGTTCAATGAGTTCATTATCATAAGGTCTCAAACTAAAGATAACATTTTCAGTTTTCCTTTCATTTAAAAGATAACCATTAGCCCTGAACCACACTTCTGCATCCGCCAATGAAATGTTTACAAGATTTGAGAGTTCTGCAAAATTATCTGAGGTATTCAAGAACGTTGTGTCGTCAGCATATAAAACTGTTTTACTCAATACATTGTGAGGCAAGTCATTTATACTTATCAGAAACAGCAGAGGGCCAAGAACAGAACCCTGAGGTACCCCATATTTTAAATTTACAAGTTCAGACCACTCACCCTTAATACAGACTGCCTGCTTTCTATCTTTCAAATATGAACCAAATAGTGAAAGTGATTCACCTCTGAATCCATAATAATCAAGTTTTTCCAACAAGTCAGAATGGTCAACACAATCAAATGCTTTACTCAGGTCACAAAATGTGACCTGAGTATAGCACCTGTTCTCAAAGGCCTGAATAACATCAGAGACTAGACTCTCCACTGCATCTACTGTTGCCTTACCCTTTCTAAAGCCACACTGGTCTCCAGATAATACCTTCTTTCGTTCTAAAAATTCATTTACTTGCTCACAAATCAGAATCTCTATAATCTTGGATATAACTGGTACTAAGGAAACGGGTCGGTAGCTCTCTGGTTTACCTTTATCTCCTTTTTTGAATATAGGGCACACCTTAGATATTTTAAGAATATCTGGAAAAATACCCTCTAGCAGTATTCTATTAATACACTGAGTGAGAGGAGTCACAATGAAAGGTATTATTGATTTTAAAAAACTGTTAGACATGTTGTAATAATCGTCACTATATGAATTACTTAAATGCTTTGCAGCTCTCAAGACATCTTCTTCAACAATAGTTTTCCACTTGAAAGATTCATTTGACCTATTATTTGCTTTATGAAGACAGTTCTTTGCTGACTTATTTGGCTTTACAATGTCACTTTTTACTTTGTCTACAGATTCGACACAGTACATATTAAAAGAATTTGGTGATACCATAGGCTTTATTCCACCCGACAGGTTACAACTACTTTTAATTAGATCCCAAGCAGCCTTACATTTATTTTTGCTACTATTTATTAATGTACTGTTATAGGAAGCTCTGGCATTAGACATTTCTCTTGTATACTCTTTCTTCAGTGCTATCAGCTGGGCTTTAACTACATCACTACCGGTGCTCTTATAAAGAAAGTCGAGAGACAGAATTTTATCTTTAGTCTTAGCAAGGTTTGGGGTGTACCACTTTCCTTTTGTTTTAACTACTCTATTTCTAGTATTGCACTGTTTTGAAACCAAGTAACAATTAAGAATGCTGGTCAAGGAATTAAAAAAAATATTAAACATTGTCGATGCATCCAATGAATCATTGAGAGCCAGCAGGCTCCAGTCAGTGTTTCTCAGAGTTTCAATGAGAAGAGGAACGTTTTTAGAAGGTAACATGAGTTTGGTAGTACCACTTGAATTATCGGAAGCGTCAGAATCAACTATACATGATATTTTGGGTGTTATCAGACTCACCAACAATCCATCATGGTCAGAAAACGGAAAATCCTTAACCACAGAACACTTAACTTGACAGCGTTGACAATTTACAAAAACATTGTCTAGGCAGCTATCACCTCTGGTCGGCTGTGAATTGATACAAACACAGTTACTCTGTCGAAGGATGTTGAGGAACTCCAACGCGGTAGGCTTTGTTGTTGTAACATCCAAGTCCGCGTTGAAATCACCTCCAGCTACAATGATATAACCCTCCCATTTAGATAGGTGAGTTAGAAGACTCTCAAGAGCGCTTAGAAATACAAATGGATCATAACCTGGCGAATGATAGATACAGATTATTATAATCTTAAATCTATCAACTATGATAGCTGATGCTTCTAGGTTGAATTCAGAAATAAAGCTATCTATATTCAAAGCTCTTGCTTCAATGCCATTTGCTACAAAAATAGCGGTGCCTCCTCTAATGTGGTTGGTTCTACAAAAATAAGAAGAGCAATAGTATCCCTCAGGGTGTGAGTATTCTATTTCATCGTTACACAACCAATGTTCTGTCAGACATAGAAACAGAATAGGAGCCCCTGAACCACTTTTTAAATCTGAAACAAGACTTTCCAAAATAACTGATTTTTTATTCAGCCCTTGTACATTCAAGAACAAAAATCCAATACCTGCCTTCTCAAAGTCGGTGTTATTCAAGCTATATACATCTATATTTACAGGTTCCACCTCACTACAAATCAGACCTTGATGAGGAGATGATATATTCACAAAATAACCATCATCTCCTTGACTACAACTATCCACCAGCCTTAGGGTGTCTGGCCTAAAAAAGAATTTGTGAAAGCCCCTAATGGAATGGATTTCTGCTCATCAGCTACCCTATTTACTACTTCCATTATTTTACTACAGACATATTTCTTTCCCCAAGTGTTCAAATGTAAACCATGTGAGGTGTGAAGTCTTCTACCAATGTCACTAATATTAATAAATGAAACATTTCTGAAGTGTTTACATAGATTGAAGTTTTCCTCATTAGCTTTCTTAATTTCTTGATTGATAGCAGACCAATTTGGAAGGTCATGCCTGTGAGGCACTGAGAACACAATCACATTTTTTGCCCGTCGATTTTGCAGATCGTGTAGCTTGCTGCGAAGTGCTGAGTGAAGCTCCTTCCTCTCATTGCAGGCGATATCGTTTCCACCAGCCAAGAAGACGCTCACATCGTTGTCGCTCAGCTCACCCGACTCCTTTGCCACATCCCTGAATTTAGCTCCCGGCTTCACCATGGCAGAGAACTGATGTTTTCTAGCATTGAAGTGCTTATATACGTCCCTACCCTGGCTGCTCGCAAACAATCGTACATTTAAAGACCTTGAGCTAGTAGGCCTAGTCCTGGAATCAGTTCTCTCAGCCGGCAGCAAGGGCTGTGATTCTTTCTCCTCCAATACAGAGAATCTATTTTCAGTCTGTGTAAATGAACTGAAAGCACTAGTTCTAAGTCTTGATGTATGCTTGGGCATGACAAACTCAGATCTCGAATTTGGAGACTTGCAATCTTCTAATTTTTTAATAGAATTTAGTTCTGACTGCAATTTTTTAATTTTTTCTGTAGCAAGTTGAGAGTCGCATTGCAAAATATTAATAATAGCATCTCTCGAGCTAATATCCTCCTTCATCTGTTCTGAATTCTCCTTCGATAATTTTAATTTGTATTTGAGGTCATCAATCTCAGCATTCGCCCTCTCTTCATTGTATATAGAGTCATCGAGATTATTTTTCCTACTATTCTTTTCTTGAAAGAGTTTTAAATGAAGTGACTTGTTTTCTGCTGCTGAGTCAGCCAATATTCTCTTCAAATCGTCGTTGACTTTAATCGAAGCATCATATTTGTTAAGAAGGGAGGTAATTTCCGGTATTAAATCAATTACTGCATCCTCTGAGTACGTTTTTGAGATGTATTCAAGAACAGTATGAATTTTCACAGCAACATCCATGACTGACACAGCAATCAATGAATTGTCATAGTATTCTAAATACTATATTACACAAGATGTAAAAAGGTCTATACAATACTTGTTGGTTGAGGCTTTACAGTATTGATTATAAAGGTTCAATTCTCTATCTACTGCTGCGCTTTGTGAATTAAGAGTTGGTGTGTGTCTGTGTGAGAAAGAGAGAGTAATTGATTGATTGATTTTATTGATAGTGTGCTAGGTCTCGACAGACTCATTGCACAAAAACAGCATTACAATAATATATCCAGATAATTGAACAAAGTAAATGATAGTATCATGAACAAAATAATATTAATGCAATAAGGGAAAAAAAATTAGTAGATAATTGAAAAATGACAGATTAATTGTTATAATTATAAGATAGCAGAAAGCTCTTTCCAGGAGGAAGAGAGAATAGAGAAAAATAAGAGAAGAGATGAAGAAGAAAAGTAGAACATATATATATATATATAAATTAAAACAGGAGGCAAAAGACATAAATGGATTGAAAACACTTTAAAACTCACATTAGAAATGGGGGACATTTTCGGAGACTGAGTCTCCTTTCTCAACCGAGCAGACTGCAGTTTTCCGCCATTTCAAATTTTTTTCCCCCATTTCTAATGTGAGTTTTCAAGTGTTTTCAATCTATTTATGTCTTGTGTCTCCTGTTTTGATTTAAATTACAAACTTCAAAGTGTCTTCTGTTATATATATATATATATATATATATATATATATATATATATATATATATATATATTATATATATATTCTCATGGTCGTGACCACTGAGACGACTGCTTCTAACCCATCATGGCCCACCAAATAATCCCATAATGCTCCTTCAATTAGTGCGCCTCCGTTCTGTGCTCTATGGTCTACATAACATCTCTACCGCGTCTTTGTGGTCACGACCGTTAGAATGTTTAAATCTTCACCACTTCACTCCCTGTTCGATTGACAAAGGGGGCTCAGCCTCCTAATATATATATATATATATATATATATAGGTTACATCGTGAGAATCTACAGCAGTCAGCAGTTACTATACAACTCCTTGGAACTCTCCTGGAACTGTTGGAGCCAGCTTTCTCATGCATTGAGCGTCAGTCCTGCTTACAACATCGAAGCAAGAGGTACTCACTTTATCAAAATTCACTTGTTTGAATTGTTCTATTCCAAATTCTGTGTTTCGTCAAAATAAAGATTTCTTTTTAAAAAGAAATCTCGTGGAATGCATTATTTATTAGCTGGCGCGGTCGGTAGGACGATCGTGATTAATGAACATAATCTTCAGTTTTTGAACTGTTAATGATTGTTCGTATTATAAGGACCTCGCGTTTGCCACATCCGAAAAGTGTGGTGAATTATCAAGCTGCGAAACACCAACATTGTGAAGTGCAGTGGATATCAAACTTTGATATCATCATCACCAAATCTTCTTCATCAAACAGGCATCATCAAACATGCTCATGAGACGAGCATAGCATTCGTTTGAGTGTAAGTCTTAATTTTAAGTTTCAATATTGTAGTTTGGTTATTCTCGAAACATTTAAATTTTTCAGAATGCCTAATAAATCAATCAGTAGATACAGCACCCTCTGCTGCTACCCCTGTTTTAAAAAAAAAATTCCTGGATATGATACCAGAATTCTATGGAGAGCCATTATTATTAAACAGATTTGTATTGATTTGCGATAAAGTAGTTGCCAAGTTTTTTGTACAATCGAATCCCGATGATTTTCAAAATGAATATCTATTTCCCACTATTACTTCTAGACTCAAAGGTAGAGCTTTAGAACTTGTAACCAGTGGAAACACTTATATATGCTTGGCCTGAAGTGAGAAGAGTACTTCTCGACGACTATCTTGACAAACGTGATTGTTTCACATCGAATATTGAAATGACAGGATTGAAACAAGAAAGTAGTGAAAGCCCTTTTTTCTTCATGAGAGAATTCAAAAGATTCTCAACTTACAACTTGCATATTTCCTTACAAAGATGGCAGCAAACTCAACTATTCTATGCAAATATGCAAAGCAGCTTGCCCTTGGGGTATTTTTGAGAGGCCTGAATGAACCTATAGGATCACTGAAGGGAACAAAAAACCATTCAAGTCTAAGTGAAGCTTCGAGTATGATCACAAATGAAATGCAATACAGAAACAGAAATAGTAATTATAATTCCAATCTCAATAAGAGACCAATCTCACAACCATTCCAACAACTTCCTCTGACTAAACAAATCCAACACTTTCCTCAGACTAGACCAATAGCCCAGTCAATAAAGGTTTTTTCAATCCAAAAATTAAATAAAAGCTGAATCTCCCACCATCGATAGAACCCTCCCAGAGGGTCATTCTCCCAAAAGTCCCGAGGAATACCCTTGGAGCTTTCCCCCCCTATCAGCCCTCAAAGTTGAAAAATGCAGGTAATCACGGAAAATCAATTATCTCTGACCCATTGATCGGAAACAGTTCTATTATATGCCATTCGATTCGTTACATTATGGACTACAATATTAGTTATATTCATTCTTTCAATAAAATTAGCAGTTTTCTTGATAAAATAATATATTTGTAAAAATTTAGGAGGTTTGCGATTTGATTTTTTTGTCTTCTTCGATTAACTCCAAAGCAAGTAGTTTTAAAGATAAATGAGCCGGATAATAAATGTAGCCACTGTCATTGCAAATCCAATGATGTATATTGTTATGTATTTGCGATTTGATTTGAAGCCGTGGAAGGGGAAACAGTCGACGCGGAATGGCGTGGCTGACTCTCTTAGCCATAGTAGACAGCAAACTTGAAATCAATTATCTCTGTAACCATTAATAAAAAAAAATCTATCATATTATGTCAATCGATTCCTTACATTATGGACTAGAATATTAGTCGGATTCATTTCCTTAATAAATCGAACAGTTTCCTTGATAAAATAATATAATGTAAAAATTTAGGGGTTTTTCGATTTGATTTTTGTTTTCTCCAATTAACTTCGAAGCAAGTAATTTTAAAGAACAATGTGACGAATAATTATTGTAGCCACATTCATTGCGAATCCATTGATGTATATTGTTATGTATTTGCAATTCAAGTTGATGCTGTGGAAGGGGAAACAGCCGACGTGGCTGACTCCCTTCACCATAGTAAACAGAATAATACTGCTGTCTACATTGCATCTCATTTACACTATGGCGCTCGAAAGAATTAATTCTGTCTATTGTTTTGACAGGCGCTGTATATAGATTTTCACTTTTCAATACTCTAAAAAATATTACAATTTTCTTGATTTAACCATGCTTGTGATAAAAATCAGGATTTTGTTGTTTGCTCACAGAATTTATTATATTAATTTGAAGTGTGCCTTCTCCATACGAGTCAGAGGTAACACAATTTGATAACAACTCTAGTTTCAGATATTGATGTTTTTCAACGAAGTTTCATGATATATTATGTGTCCAACTCCTTCATCTTATCCTTATTTTGCGAAAAACGAAGATTCAAAATTTCTTTCCATAGCTTTTCTTGTGTTTTATCTTGTTTCATCACTCTTTATAATTTAAACACTTGATAATGGAGTGAATATCATCAGATCACATGAACAAAGAAATAAAAGGGTGGGCCTACCTGAGATACTATATGATAACACTGTACTCCTGAAAAGTTGAAAAAAAAACAAATATTACCAAATATTACCAATATTATCACATGAGAACGAATTACTCTGAAGCCTTCTATTTTCACTAAACATGAAGAGGCAATACCAAGCCAGAATCGCAGTTAGGTTCTAATCATTATTATCAGAGCTTTCAAATTGATGCTATGTAACTATGGATGTTATCCCCATCTCACAATTTCCCTATTTATCCTTATCCTGATTCAGAATAAAGGAGTTTATCTCTATAATCACTAAAATCAATGTACAGTACCTATAATAAATAGTAAAAATAAAAAAAAATTCTTGTAATAATGCAACTTTTTCTAGGTATGAATTTCAAGGCTCATAAAATGACTTTTACTCAATCACAGGCAGAAATTCCAATTATTATCATAATAGTAATTTAATGAAAATTGTTTGTATTGTACATTGTTCGACATAAGATAAGCTACATCTTCAAGTTACCTAATCAATGTATTTAGGATTATCATGTTTATGAATGAAAGCGAGACTGTGATAGAAGATTAGTCAAACTGAAATATGAACATTATATACAATGCATATTTCTGATCAACTATAATTACAAATGATAGTATCAAGCTGAAATGGATTGAGCAACACTAAATTTCAAAGTTACTATCCACTGTTCAAATCGCACTGTGATTTCCTTCTACCTTCAAATGGATTGAATTGCCTCACTCTTCAATGTAACAATTATCGTAAGAAAACCAGTGGAATGTGAACGTCATCCAAATAGCATTTGAATTTCAATTTTCAGATCATGAAATTCATGAAAAACTAATTCCTGAGAGAATAGTGATGAATTGCAAACAGTGCAAGTAACATCGATACAATGAAAATCAACATCTATTAATTCAATACTGGACTTATCAAATTGATATTACCATTAATTCATATTATTTATAAAGCTTATAAAATGTAAGACCAACATTTTAAATGTTCTCTACTGCAGCAAAACATCGATAGAGAATAAAGAAGAGCCCATTATAAGCAGAATATACTTGTGTACTAGAATTCACTTGAACTAACTCATCACTTCAACCCTTCAATGATCACAATGAACTAGAATGGTTTGAAAACCATGAAATTGATAATCAGGTAAATTTTTCAAATAGCTTCACCCAACTAAATCTGTGAATGCAAAGTCATAAGAAATCATGTTCAATAGATTTGATTTGAATGCTTCAAATAGAAAATGATCTATTCTTTTGGTGCCCTAATCAAAATCAATTTCAATCAACATTAATCGACATGAAGTAAAGCTTCTGCCAACCTTGTGTAATGAATGACGAGATGCGAGTGGAGGTGAAAAATTGATATGTTAACAAAAATAATAGATGATGAATCATCTTTCAATTAATCTTATACGGTAGGGTACTTTGTGGTTAAATGTGGAACACTTTCATGATTTTCCTACCTTTTATTCATGCTTACTCTTCCTTAATTTGTATGTTTGCATGGCTTTCATCTTTAGAATCTACTGAATATTCATATTGGACTGTCTAAATAATGTAGATTCAACTAGTAAGAACGGAAGATAAGCTACTTTACAGAGAGACTCATAGAAAGTTTCAACTCAACAAGCCCAATGTATAAATTTTTTTCATGCCTCAGCCGTCATATATATTTGGCTCAACTGGAGGTATATTACCAACCTGGCTTGGAGAATATTAACTGTAGAAAACAGCAAACACTGCATGCTATGATTTTTCAGGAAATTGCCACTGTTAACACTATTGTAATCTATGATTTATCTCAGTTTTTGACATTCATAACTTATGATAAATTTTACCATAGAATTATGATCGATCATACACACATATTTTAAATATGTATTATATTATGTAATAGTATGAATATTTTATCGGTTGCAAACAATATCTTTGTCAGAGAATGCATGATTTGGCACATATATAACAACAAAATGATTTTAGAGGATTTAGAGAATTAAAATGTGAAAAATTAGTTTCATCGCATGTCAAAACAATAGACAAAATTTATTGTTTCAAGCGCCATAGTGTGAATAAGATGCAACTTAGAAAGCAGTACTGTAGGCCTACTACTATATTTTACTGTTTAATATGGTGAAGAGAGTCAGCCACGCCGTACCCCGTCCGTGCCGTTTCCCCTTCCACAGCATCAAATCGAATCGCAAATAAATAACAATATACATCAATGGATTTGCAATGAATGTTGCTACATTAATTATTTGTCTAATTCCCTTTAGATTATTTGCTTCGAAGTTAATCGGAGAAAACAAAAATCAAATCGAAAAACCCCTAAATTTTTACATATACAGTATATTATTATACTGTTTTATCAAGGAAACTGTTTGATTTATTGAGAAATGAATACGACTAATATTTCAGTCTATAATGTAACGAATCGAATGACATATGATAGATTTTTTCCTGATTTATGGTTACAGAGATAATTGATTTCCAGTTTGCTGTTTACTATGGCCACGGAATAAGCATAAGTAGTGCTTCTTTCCTCTGTGCTATGGCTAAGAGACTCAGCCGCGCCGTTCCGCGTCGACTGTTTCCCCTTCCACAGCGTCAAATCGAATCTCAAATACATAACAATATACATCATTGGATTTGCAATGACAGTGGCTACATTAATTAATTGGCTCATTTTCCTTTAAAACTACTTGTTTTGAAGTTAATCGAAGAAAAGGAAAAAAAACAAATAACAAACCCCCTAAATTTTTACATATATATCATTCTATCAAGAAAGCTGTTAATTTTATTGAAAAAAGGAATATATGTCTGATATTGTGGTCCATAATGTAACGAATCGAATGGCATATAATAGAACTGTTTCCGATCAATGGTTACAGAGATAATTGATTTCCCGTGTTTACCTGCATTTTTCATGTTTTAAGGGGCTGGGGCGGAAAGCTTCAAGGGGATTTCTCGGGACTTTTGCGAGAATGATCCTTTGGGAGGGTTCTATCGATGGTGGGAAATTCAGCTTTTATTTAATTTTCGGATCAAAACTGCTTTTTTTGGACCTTCATTGACTGGGCTACAATGCAAAACTTTCCTCAGACTAGACCAATGCAAAACTTTCCCCAAAACAAGACTTATCCGAACTTCCAAAACCAATCACAACAAAGACCAATGATTACACATCAAAATAGTAATCAACAATTTCGCAACTTCAGTTCAATGAACCAACAGGGACAAATGTTTCAAAGGCAATTTTTCGGTCAACAACACAGACCACAAATGCAATCTCAACCAACTCCAATCAGTATTTCAACCAGAAACACTGAACTTGAACCCCCGAAAAAGAACCCCAGATTCAATCAACTGACAACCGAATTCGCTAAAAAACAATGACGAATTACTCAATACTAACGAAAACGAACTCTTGACTGACAATTTCTCAAATGAACCGTTCAATTACCCCGAAATGACTGAAAATCTCATGAACAATTTTGAAAACTTGGAATTGAATGATGATAACAATACCTAATCAAATGACTTCTGACCAAACAGAACAAAATCATTTTTTAGGAGAAACGAGCCTCAGAACAAATTTTCAATTATGAACTTGCAAACAAAAGATAACGAACTCTCTTACTTTCTAGACCCACAAACGAAGTTTCGAGTACTGATTGATCCCGGAAGTACGCAATCCTTTATAAAAAAAGTAATTGCACATGAAGGTTTTGAAGATTCCTTCATGAAGGTTTTGAAGATTCCTTGAAACCAATACCATTTGAAGTTACTACAGCCCATGGTAAATCAAAAGAAAAATTCAGTGCTAAAATAAAATTCTTAGGAAGAAAATTTGATTTTTTTGTATTTGATTTTCATAAAGATTTTGATCACTTGTTAGGAATGGATGCTATAAAGCAATTGAGAGTAAGATTGGATTACATTAGTAACGAACTTCACTATGGAAACAACAAACAAATGCCAATACTGTATTACAATACAACTTTGCAACACAATGAACACAAGTCAATAAACCTCGTCAACTGTGGACTTACTTGATTGAAGGAAGGTTGTCATATGATCGTTCTAGAGCAGGACAGTTTCAGTCATTTGTTCCAAAAAATGTTTTTTTAAAGTCAGGATGAAGCTCGCTCGGCTCTCGATGGACCTGATAGAAACAGGAAGTGCATTCCATGCATGACAGGCACTGACTAAGAAGGATTTTGTGAAAATAGTAGTTCGATGATTGGGTATCCTTAAAGTACTTCCTTTGGTTCTAGTATGTGAAGCATCTATCCTCCTACCTTCAGAGACAAATTTGAAATAATCTTTAAAAAAGTTCAGATTACCATATTTCAAGATATCTCTAACAAGCTTGACTATTCGAAAAAGCCTTTGATCAGGAAGCTTTAATGTTGAACTAGCAATGTGGGCTGGGGTGATATGATCATGGCATTGGAGAGAGTAGATGAAATGTAGACAATAATTTTGGCAATGCTGTAGTTTATCATTCAGAGTGACTTGCATATCGTTAAGAACAGAATTACAATACATCAAATGTGGGAAGATGAGAGATTGAACCAATAATAATTTAATGTTTCTAGGGAGAATATCATGCATTTTCTTTAATGCATGCATGGCTGAGAATACCTTTTTACAAATTTTGTTCACTTGTTCTGACCAGTCAAGAGTATCATTCATAATAATGCTTAAATTTTTAACTGAGCTACAGTAAGGGATGTTATTACCGTCTACACTGATTTTGTGAATCGATTCAAGGTCAATATTGTTTATAAGACGAGAATATCCAATTATAATGGGTTGTGTTTTGATGGGATTAAGCTTAAGGCCATTTTTCATTGTCCATTCCACTATAGAATTGATATCCTCATTCATTATTCCAACTGTTTCATTCACATACAAAGTGAAGAGGAGAGGGCCTAAAATTGAACCTTGTGGTACTCCATGTATAACGTTTTTCCAAGTAGACTTTTTGTCACCAACAGATACACATTTTTGACTATCTAATAGATAGGATTTAAACCAAACTAACGAGTTGTGACTGAAACCAAGAATAGCCAACTTATTCAGAAGGACTGTATGATCAACAGTATTGAATGCTTTAGAAAAATCAAATAGGGTGAGGATGGTGCATTTTCTTTGGTCCATAGCTAACCTTATATCATCAGTGACACGAAGCAGAGCTGTCTCAGTTGAATGGAATTTTCTAAAGCCTGATTGAAAGTTATGAAGCTTACTATTGTTGTCTAGAAATTTTACAACTTGAGCATGAATGAGTCTTTCTAGCACTTTGGACAATGCAGGTAAAATACTGATTGGTCGAAAATCCTCAACTTTATTGGGTGATGGAACTTTATTTAGAGGGCGAACCAGAGCAAACTTTCAGTTTTCAGGGAAAATGCCTTCTTCAAGTGACTTGTTGAAAATGTATGTAATGGTTGATAAACAGCAAATAACATCTTCTTGATAAATTTAATAGGAATTTTGTCTACACCCATAGCATTACTATGAATACATTGAATTGCTCTGAAAGTGTGTTCTTCTGAGATTGGATGGAAATGAAATTGATCAGTAATTGGTAAATCTAAGTTTGTAACCTGCTATTCAAGATCATCGATATGATCAGCAATGACAACTTTGTCGCATTGGTTAGAGTGTGAAAAGGAATGGTCATTTTTATTGTCAATTTGTGGATTCGATTTCTGTTTGCCAAGCCCAAATTCTTTTATTCCCTGCCAAAGTGATTTAGAGTCTTGTCTATTGTTTGTCATAAACGAATTCAAGTACCCAATCTTTGAGTTCTGTAATTCCTGTTTAACTCTATTTCTAAGACTCCTATACTCTATCAAACTGTCCAAGTCATATGTCTTTTTACACTTTCTATGTGCTTTGTCTCTATGTCCCATCATCTTAAGTATGTCTTCAGTCATCCACGGTACTCGTCATTTTCTATTAATCCTCCTTGTCACATAAGGTGCATGTTTGTCATACGTCCAATTCTCGAAAGTCTTGACCATGTCATCAACTGAGGGTAATGCTTCAATTTGATGTCATGGAGTCTGGGCCACATTAGTCAGGAAGGCGGCTTCATCAAAGTTTTTGAAGTCTCTATGAGTGATAATTTTCTGTTCTGGCTTAGGTATCTTATGGGAAAGTACACAGTAGATCAAATCATGTCCAGAAATAGCTGGGACTGGAATTTGGCCTGCTTGAACAACCTCGTTAGGATCACTAACAATGAGAAGGTCAATGAGTGTGTCAGATTCATTAGTATGATGAGTTGGATCGAGATGTAAAATAGTCATGTTTGGGCATTGGAGAATAGTAGTCAGCTGAAAGTAGTCAAAGTTACGATTTGTCATGTTCAAGTCAGTGTTCACATCCCCCATAACTAGTATACGGCTATAACAAGGCATAAGAGAAAGCAAGGCATTTTCGAAATCTGTAAAATGACCTATTTTTGGTGGGCGATAACAGATACCAACGAGTAATTTATCAGTAATAGATAATGATGATTCAAGTAACATAAACTCTGGTCTGGAATAATACTCTTGTTTAGATGTGATTAAAACTTTTGTTTCGATACCATCTTTCACATAAATGGCTACACCCCCACAAGCTTTATTTAATCTATCATTCCGGAAAAGATTATATCCAGGTAATGCAACAAAATTTGATGAAATAGTAGGCTTCAAAAATGATTCGGAAATTCCAATTATATTGAAGTCCTGAAAATGAAGATTGCTCTGAGTTCATCAATGTGGCAGCTGAGGGATTGGACGTTAAGGTGAGCAGCCTTGAAAAGGTTTTTGAAAGAGTGGAGCTTATTTGCTAGAAAAATACCTGCATCATTATCACTATTATTGAAATAATCATACCTACTTGAGGGCAAGCGAGCTGACGTGTCAGTGAGAGGCATCATGGAAGCAGCAGACCAACCGTGAACCGACCTTAGAACGACACATGACGGGGAAAATGGGGATGAAACTGATAAAACTCAACCTAAATGAAAAAGTCTCTTGATTCGAGTGCATCCTGTATGCCTTGACAGTTCGGCTCCCTTCACTATTTAACAACACTAGTTCAAAAAATTCACTAAACACATCAATAAGATGTAGATGTTGTGATCTGTGGAGTTACAGTGATGATCAATCCTAATGGTGAATAAGATGAAGATTGAGGAAGAACTGGTAGTGGGAGAATTAGTCCAAGTTGTGATAGAGTGGCTAGGTATCCAGTAGTTGAAGAATCGAGTCCGAGTGGGGGTGGAGCGAGAAGGTATCCAGTAGTGGAAGATCGAGTCAAAGTGGAGACAGAGAGAGATGGAATCCAGTGGTGGGAAATCAAGTCCAATTGGTGATAGAGAGAGATTGAATTCAGTAGTGGAAGATCGTGTTCAAGGTGGAGATGGAGTGGAATGGGATCCATTGAAAACTGCAAAAGAGAAGAAAAAGCCAGCAGAAAAACGAAAAATCTTTGAAGAAAGTTATCAATTGAGGAAAAATACATAATACAACTGATAATGAATAATATTTGCATAAAATGGAAGAGGAATAGTATGATTTAATGTGAGAAAGAACCGAATATCAAATATGGATATTAGTGGAAAGTGATCAGATAGAAGGAGAAAATATAGAAAGAGAAATAGAGATAGAAAGAGGAATAAACATTTGAACATGCTGGATAGCTTGTGGAAAAATCACAGGGAAAATAATGATAATAATAGGGAAGAAGAGAAGAGAAAGAAGGAATGTGCACAGTTGAGAAGGAATTATGAAACTGAACTATAGAATAAGAAATAGAACATTGTATTGTGATCTTGAATTAATCAAGGGAAGAAGAAGAAGAAGAAAAGGAAATGAAAGAGAAGGAGGAGAAGAAGAGGAAGAATAGAAAAGAATAATAATCATCATTGCAAAAATCACAACAGTTATAATAAATGTAATAATTACAACAATATTCTGGTAATCATAATAGCTATAAGATTAAGAAGAGAAATGAGAAAGGAAAATAAGAAGTAAAGGAGACGCTTGAGAAAGAGCTAGATTGTTTTAGATGAGTTTCAAATAGGATTTAACGGTGAAGTTTGAAAAATATTATATAGTATTAGAAGTATAATTCACTATTGGAAGTTGCAATAACTATAAAAGTAGTAAATTGAGTACTGTAATATTTCAGTGATGAATGTCTGAGATAATTTTTAATGAAATACAGCCCCTTCATAAGCATATGAACAGACTACCCACCCCTCCGTTCTATCATTAACTCTTCACACATTAGCTTCTATTGTTCGAGCTGTGGCAATAGTAGAAGATATCATTATGTACACCTAATATAGAAGAGATCACTATCTATACCTATAGATTACCTATAATGTATGTTAATCATCCAATTTATATGAAGTTCAGCATTTTGATAATTAATAATTATGGAAATAATTTTGGTAAGAGATGTAATTATATTGGTAGGAATAGAGATAATGATTTTCTTAGTACCCTCTGGAGTAAAGTAGTTGATGCATTGAACATAGTTTTGGGAATTAATATCAAGATAAATTATTAATCAGTATTAACAAATAATGTGGATCTCTTCAATTTGAAATAATTGCCTTATATATGATCATAAATAGCAGTGGAAAGATTCATTTATAGAACAGAAAGCCAGCTCATGGAAAATGCCAAGGTATATCTACTGTGAAATCTATTAATACGAATTTCCTATTATTGTAGTGAAGGGCACCTTAGTCATTGAATCCTGAAATGATTTGATTTACCTTTATTTTTCAAAGGTCAGTCATCCTCTCGACTGTGTGGACTGTGATGACCAGACATTCCTGTGCCCATGATGGTCGGCCACAGCATTGAGGATCTTGAGACTCTCCGCAGTCAGATCCTTGCAAATGGTAACGCTGGAACCCTCCAGCTTCCTCTTAGCGTCGAAGATCATCTTCCTGGTCTGGTAGCTGTGGAGACGAACTATGATGGGTCGGTCCTTAGGTTTTGCTTGCCCTTGTTGAGGTGGTTGATGCCTTCCAACACGATGCGAGCAGTCAACATCTGCCAGAGTCATGGGCACGTTCAGCTTCTTGTTGAAGACATCAAGCACCAGCAAGTCTGTGTCTTCTTTGTCGCTCTCCGGTATCACAAAAATATGTATTGAATGTCGGTGCCCATATTGTTCAAGGTCGTTTACCTTCAGGTGACAAGACACCTCCAGCTCACCAATTCTATTGTGCAGCTGTTTGTTCTCCTCCTTCAATGCCTGAAATTCCTCGAAAATAGACTTCACAGCCATTGAGACGGCATTATGGACAGATTCTTCAATTTGCTGTCAAATAACGTGGAGGGTCTCTTCGGACAATGCTCCAGAAATAGCTGGCTTCAGAGCATTGACCTCATTCTTCGGCGTGCCTCTGTTTGGTCAAACCATAGTGTACCGCTAGGAGGATTTACACTTTTATAGGTGAGAAGGTGAACTGAAGAATTGGGAATGTTTTTTCAAGATAGAAGAGAAGAGTGTGAGTTAATCAAAAATATAATTTCACTATCGAATTTAGCTCGAGAAACTGAATAACTTGATGTATAATTTCTAGTGAATTGAACTGTATAGCCCTATGAGATATCTATTAGAAGACGGAGCCAAACTAACACACGTTTACTCACTCGACATAACCAAGAGAGAGAGAGAGAGAGAGAGTGAGTGGGAGAGAGAAAGTGAGAGAGGAAGCAATATAACTAAATAAGGTTGAGATAAAAGACAATGTCACACAGGAGGATTGTCCAATGGTGGTCACACACACACTTCTACAGTCACACAAAGTTCCAGCTGGCAGAATATTTCAAAATTGTGCCAAAATTGAAACCAGTTTACTCCCTAGCTATTCTGCCAGCTTATTTACATAAGTGACAAAAGCTGATAGCGACAACCAGAGACTGTTTTCCAGGCAGAGAAATTAGTCACAGACTCGTCCTGCTAAAACAAGACACTTCTCTTTCAGCACAAGAACAACAAAAGTAGCCACTGCCAAAACAAGACTGATTTTCAGTGCTAGGATGAATGTGTCTGACTTTGACAGTGATGTATACTGACATCACCCCCATTCTTCACTGCCATTACAAGGTGGACCTCACTATAGTGATTTTGCTCCAAGTCATTCAAGGACACAGGCCAAGACAGGCCAAATTCGCGAGCCAAGTCCATAGGTGTGTAGGGCCCTTTAGGTATAGAGAATCTGTGTTTATGACAGGAAAGATTAGCAAACAAGTTGATGGCTACAATGTAAATTTCAGGAATTAAGAATAGTTTTCGAATATTGGAGTGAACATCTACTCTCAACTCGAGCAATTTGAATTTTCAAATTTTTGTGTACATATAGTTTACTTTATATGAGAGGTAGTCTCATAACAAGAATAGTGTACAATATCCTTGAGCGTGCCTAATTGTAGCCAGATTCGATGAGTGTGCCCAATTGCAGCCAGATTCCATGGTGAACTTTGGTGTCACATTGTAAAAATTTCATATCGAAATCCTTAGCATAATCAATCATTCAACTCCAATTTATTTTGTCCACTCAAGTAAATTGATTCAACTATCAAAATATTAACCATTATATTTTTATATGATTTTGTCATTGCCATCTCGATCATACTGTTAGTTGTTCCAAGGAGGATAATAAACTGTTCCAATACTCTGTTACAGAATGTAGTATCTGTTCCATTTCCAAATATTACTATGAAAGTTTTGAATAAATTAGCCTATTATTCTACAAGCACTACAGACTTTCACCTCCCAGTCTTATATTTAGTTAGGACCTTATTATGTGATGAAAATGTAATATTTTATTTAGTATACTGTTAAGTGTTTTTTTGAATGAGTGATAATTGAGTTTCTTATCTAAAATATTGAAAAGTGAATATTGAATTATCTTCTTGCAATAATTGCTGTAATAGCCAGTCTTGAGCTGTTCTTGAAGGTAAAGCTAGTTTTCTTTTAATTTTCTATAATAGAATGTTTATGTTTTATAGTTTATGCAGTCTGTTGAGATTTGACATACTTATTTTCATACTTATTCTTTCTTGAATGTATTTTTCAAAGGTAGGCTAGTTTATAATACAAATACAGTAAAGCTAAAGTTTATCTGATAAGCTCAATTTTCTATGTTGTGTGATTCAATTAGGCCTATTTAAATTGTGGCAGCAATTCAATTTTGTCGAATTTGGACAGCAAGGATTACAATTTTCAACTGAAGCTTTCAGTTGGGTACCTATTGAATTCACGTATAGAGATTTGGTGAAAGACTCCAATGTTGGTCATAAAATGTAACTTTTATTCAGAAGACAAAATATTCCAATAGAGAAGTAAAAGTGAAGAATAGGAATGATGTATTTTTTTATAATAATATACAAAAACCATTTAAAGTAAATGAAAGGTTAGTCAAATTTGAAGGTTAGGAGTGCAAGGATGCTAATCTATTTAAAACTCTTATATTTATTTATTGGATAGAGCAAACAATACAATAGTCGGTGGAGAAAAAACAGGCAATTTTTCCAAATCCAATCAAATTTCATTCACCAATTAGCCAACAACAGTTTTACATGAAAATGAATAAATAATTTGTAGTTAAATAATTGGTGTTGCTAGAAAAAGAGATCTTGTGCTCTAGCATCTATTGCCTAAAACTTCTCCAATTTCCTAATTTTGTCCAATTGTCCAAATATTATGTAGGTTAGGTATATCCATTTCAATTTATACACTAAATCATCAATCTGAATATACAAATCAGAATAGAACTAACAATTGATATAAAATTCAAGTCAAGTTGCACTTCATGCAACAAATATTATTACTATTTTTACACGAGTAACTTGAGCATGAAGAGTAACATGAACTACATTCTAGTCTACTTGGAACTGTGCTTTAGTAAACTAGGCCTATATCCTGCTTAACCCTCCGTGTGTATGCTACCTTTTTCTCGGTCAGAGTGTATGCAGTGTCCAACAGACACAGATTTCCTATTTTCTAATTTTTAAGATATATCTCAAGATTGAAGTAATTGAGAGAGATAAGAAAAAGTATTAGAATGATGAATAGATCATATATTATAATAGAAAAACCAAATATGATGACAAAATATGAAATATGATACTGAAAATATAATTGATAGAGTCATTTGCAAATCAATAACAATTATGCAAGCACATGATACATATTTTAAGTGAACATTCAAGGCAGATTGGTTTTTCACATTCTATGCACCTGTATGCAGTATTTCGATTCTTCTTGTAAGAGCAATTGCTGCACTTTTTTTTCCTCTCTATTCTATCTGGAGGAACTTCTCCAGGATCCCACTTCTGGGGTTGTTCTCCATGTGCAACTTCAGAGATGAGTGATCGCAGCTCAGATCCCAATGTTGGTTGTTGTAGGCGGTCTTCTAAATGTGGTTTTATGAGGCTGGTGGCAATTTCCTCAATGGAGTCGAATCTGTCAGTGTCTTTGGCCCTCCTGAAGCACAGATACAGGATGTGACTGTTTGTAGCAGCAATATTCAATATTCTGAAGAATATGGCCACAGGCCATTAAAGAGTTTGCCAGCTTGATGAATAACTGGCACACTTCTGGTCTAAACTGTAAATGCCACCCTTTGATCTATTATAAAAAGTGTTTATTTCAGTTTTGTTCCCTTCATGATCCCACCCCTTTCCATGATGCATTGATGAGAGAAAAATCACTGGCCTGTTACAATGTTTAGGAGGGACATAGCCAAGCAATGTAAAATCTTCTGAGAAACCATATAGACATGACCCAGGTACCCGTTTCTGATCTGGAAGGAATTCCTTGGGTATCTCCCGCTTGGATTTCCTGAGAGTCCCTACAAGAGTTAGACCTCTCTCTCCTTCAAAGATTGAGCCAACTCAATGGAAGTAAACCAATTGTCCATGGTGATATTGCGGTTACTCCCAATAATAGGTTGTATCAGATGAAGCACAGTCTGTGTTTGTTTCTGGAGTGTTTTCTTTGCTGAGTCAATTCCTCTCCATCTGTTCCTTTTCTGGCATAAATATATCCATCATAGAAGTATCTGGTCTTAGCATCACAGAGAGTCACAATTTTCATCCCATATTTTTCTGGTTCATTGGGCATGTACATGATAAACCCAAAATTACCCCTGTACCCAACCAACTGCTCATCAATAACTGCATACTCTCCAATGCAATACAAACTTTTTGAATCTGCTGAGAACAACTCAAAAAAATCATCAATTGGAGCAGTTTTCTTAATTTTTTTCCGTTCCTCAGTTGTACCTGGATCATCAAACCGCACATATTCCAGAAGTGTTTCAAACCTCCTTGAGGACATTATTGCATGATATATGAGCCTTCCAAATATATTATTTCCTTAAATTCTCATTGCTCGATTTGTAAATCATAATGAACATCAGGTAACCAATGAAAGCTTTCATCTGATTTTTGGTTGTTTCTTTGAGCTTGCTAAAACTTTGCTGTATTGTAAGCTAAAAAACCTTTTTAGAGTGGTGGGCTGATGATTTCTAATTTGAATGAATGTATAAGCTTTTGCAATTTTCCCTTCCTTTTCTCTTTGAAAAAACCTTGTGATTTTCCTCTTTGTTGTACTTCCTACTTTTTAAATACAAAATTTCTTTTTTTCAAATTATTCTTATGATGTTTTAGGCTCCAATTAATTAAATCATACTAATTAAATTATACTAGTGATACGGTATATATAATACTAATATCTATATTCATTGAAAATTAAATATGTCTATGATTGAAAAACATACTTGTGTGTGATTGTGTGTGTGAATGTGTTTTTTTTCAACTCCTACTCACGTACGAAAGCTTCTTGCTTTTTTGTGAGTAGTAAAACATTATTGTTTGCAATAAATTTTATTCCATGAAGCTTCAAATTTGATCATCTCCATCATCCAGTTGAAGCTATATCATCCAACGTCATACATCATAGGTACGTCAGTATCATCCAACTGATAATCAGCATCACGGTGGTTTGGTTTTTTGTTAAATATAAATTTTTTTGTTGTTCATTATATCCACTGATTATTATTTGCAGCTAGTTTTATAATTGTATGGATTTATCAAATTTGATTGTAATGAAAAATGAAAACAATAAATTTGAATTTGAATTATTGTATAAGTTAAGTGTAGGCCCATAAGCCAGTATATATTGTAATCTACATAAATAAAGTAATCAATCAATCAAGCTTCATTTTATGTTATCAGGAAACTTTTGACATTTTCTTTTCCCTTTTAATATTGAATCCCTAATTTCAATCAACTCATTTTTTTAATAGTCATACGGTACTAAAGTTACGAGAAATTTTCTAATTCAATTGCTATCTTTAATTAAAAAAATCATGACCTAATTTCAGTTATTGTTTCTATTACAGCGAAGAAGCGAGTCCAAACAGCAGTGAAATAACAAGAGCATGCATAGATGAGGAAATATCATCAGATAATCTTTACTTCCATTGAGAGAGATGGTCAATTTCTAGTCAGAATGGGAGGAGAAAATCGTTTGTGAGTAACTCCAGCAATATATAATATTTTATATAATAAATATTTCTTGAATAGAAATAAAAAATAAAAATCTAAGTACACTTTTTCAAAATTTTTTATATACCTACGACATGTTTTGGCCATGATGCCATTATCATGTAATTGAATAGAAAATAGCATTAAATAAATACTATCACAAGCTACTTATTCCTGATCACTTATGCTAGTACATTGATATGATTTTCCAGACTAGGACTGTAAATTTTAAATTTATATTTGCATGATTTTATCAAAAATAGGGTTATTGATGTCCAATTGAATTAAATTTATTATTTTATCTCTTATTAAATTGCCGGCGCATAAATGTGAAATTCGTCTTTAACATTCAGTGCAGGTTTCAGGGCCCCAGTTTTACACTTATATTTCCATGATTAAACAGAGATAAAATAATAAATTCAGTTCAATTGGACATCAATAATCCTTTTTTTATAAAATCATGCAAATTAAACTGGATGGCTCGTTAGAGTAAGTGATAATGAACCGGTCTAATTATCAAGAGAACCCGAGTTCTAATCTCGACCGGGGGCAAAAGTTTTTGACCACAGCACAATCACATAGATATGGTCTTTCAGAGGAGACGATAATCCGACGGTCTTGACTAACTAAAAAGTAGTCACCTCTCATCATCATCCCTCTCACTCATTACCCACGCACAAGCCTATGAGCTTATGTGGGCATCATCCTCAGTATTATTATTATTATCATTATTAAATATAAATTCAAAATTAACAGTTTGAAAAATCATATGAATGTACTAGCTATGATCAGAAATGAGAAGCTTGTAATAGTATCTATTCAATGTTATTTTTTATTCATTTCATTTTATTCAATTACATGATAATGGTATCAAGGTCGAAACATTTCGTAAATAAACAATTTAAAAAAAGGATACTTGGAGTTTTATTTTTTATTTCTATTTAAGAATAGCCCCAACGAAAAAATATTATATAGGTATGTCTTGATTTATTCATTCAATTAGTTATTTATCCATTTAGTGTATTATCCGATAAGTAGCCTACACCAAAGTCAAAGACGATGTGGTTTACAATCTAGGTACGGTACATTATGCTCATGCCTTGTTATACAAAGTGTTTCAGAGGAGTATTTTAAACTTTTAATTCAAAAAAGGAACGCATCTACCGATACAATTTCCAATGAATAGAAAAGGAACTCTTATCAAATTTATAACTTTTTTCTTTTAGAGACATTATGATGACATGAATCGATTATTTCCAACGCGAAATTTGTTTGGATATTCAACAGAACTAGTAAAATATTTTCAACTTCAATGTTTATTAGAATTCGCAAGGTTTTGGAAGGAATATAACTGAATATTTAATAATAACCTTGTATCTTGAAAGGATAGAACTTGTGTAAAGTTCAATGCTGAGAAAATTTGATGACCATTATTCTTTAAAATTAACTCAAACTGTGGAAATCGTGATTACATGAAGACATAACATTGAATTGTCAAATACTGTAACTGTATGTTTGGATCTCTTCAACTAATAGGAAAGATAACCCCTATAGTGAGTATAGTTATGAAATTTTCTGTTAATTTGTATTGAACATAGGGAGTCTAAGAGTGCAGGGCCCCCACGCGCGCATTTTACTGCATCATTTTTGGAACGTCAACTGAGAGACATCGTAGATTTCTTTCAGCTTCTTTCCTAGAATAATCTTACTATAAGTTAAACAGAACTGAGCTCCACTCAAAAATAACGTTTTTGCGGAATGAATGTCCTTCATTTCGCAAACCATTTATGACTGATCATTTTACCCAGTACTAATAAAATTGTTTTGATTTTTTTAGATAAAGCATATGAGGACAGTGGGGAGCGCTAATATTGGCCAATGTGTCAATAATATCTTGAGAAGATTAATGATTGATGAGCTGGCCATGAAATTCTCATACACTGGCCGTGCATCAAACGGGAACACAAAAACTCCATTTCATGGGAGTGAGATATCAAAATGCATACTGAGTAAGTAGGCTACCGTATTCCTTTATAGTCGAATATATGACATTTTTGGTTATGTAAATATGGATGTTACTTATTTTTATTGTATGTTAATTTATATGTTAGCAAGGTTAGCGTTTTAGGCCATATTTACACTGCACTGTAGTAGATGTATTTTTAAACCATATTTGTGCCGTATTTGTTTTTCAAACCATACCTGTAGGTACCTATGTACGAATAAAAACAAACAGAAATTCAAGTACCCATTTTAAAATTAGCATATTTTTCTTATAAATAAAAATATTGGAATATTATTTCTATATTATAGGTACTATTCCTATTTTTCTTAGATTTCTATTTTTATGTATTACTCAAGAGTAGCCCTAAAGAAAAAAGACTATAGGTATGTTTTTTCCCAGTACGGTAATGCGTTCACAATAGCTTGCTCAAAGTTGCAACCATATTAGTCCAGTCAATATAGACATGAAAAAGGGGGCCTGCTGGCAGTTTATATTCTATTTCTGATTTTTAATAACTATATTTTTTGATACATCAATGAAATTTAAACTTGAACTTTCAGCAGTAAAAACTTAAAAACATTTTGGGACATTATCCATCACCTATCAATATTTGGCAATAAAATAGTTTTGGGCAAAGCCTGCTATTGTTTCCCAATTATATTTATATTATTTGAGATTGTATCCACAAATGGATAAATAAATTCAGAACCAACCAATATTTTCATGATAATATTTTTCTTATGAATAAAAATATTAGAATATTATTTCTATATTATACTATTCCTATTTTTCTTAGATTTCAATTTTTATGTATTATTCAAGAGTAGTCTTGTGCTATAAAGATACAGAGTGGCCCAAAAACCTTGTATTTTTGATTATTTATCCATTTTTCAGTTATTTCCTACAAATCCAGTACCTAATCGGACAGAGAAATTCGTTCTCGCCTTTTTCAGATGATGAAATTCTGAAAAAAATGAGACCACTCGGAACTCTTTATCTTTAATAAGAGAACCGTACTGAGTTACAATTTTTCAAAAATGAGTAAAATTTTAAGGAAAAAATCAACTTTGTTGAATTTTAGTTTTTGATTATCAATATCTTCCGATTGTTACCATTCAAATCTATATGAGATAGAGCACTCTACCTGATCTCAGATTGTGGAGCACAAAATCACGACCAGAGAAAATTCGAATTTCTCATTTAAATGGGAACAATTGGATGATATTGATGATCAAAAACTGAAATTCATCAAAATTAATTTCTTCTCAAAATTTTACTCCTTCTTGAAAAATTCAACTTAGTACTCATTGGAGAGTTGAGAATAATATCATTTATCCAGAATTTCATAATCTTAAAAAAAGGCTACAGCGAGTTCTTCTGTCCGATTACTGGATATGTTGGAAATAGCTGAGAACTGAACAAATAACTGAAAATACGAGTTTTTGGGCCACTCTGTATCTAGTAAAGGAAATTTTGCATGAAAAAATTGGATCTGGATTTTTCTTCTGTATCCGCACAATATATTAAGAAATCAGAACTACAATTTAAATTGCAAGCACTATATATATATAGTGACTGGACTATTCTGGTAATCACAAAACTAAGATTAAAGGTGGCATTCTAGCCGCGGTTAACACTTCTGCCAGTTCACTCATTCGTCAAACTTCTTGTAACATATCCAACATTGAAACTGTACCTTAGAACAAGAACCAATAATTCTAAAATTTGAAATTTTGAGACAAGAGCATTTAAGAAATTAAATCAAAATTATCTATAGCATTGAAATGCTATTTTTTGTCATAAAATTATCTATTAGGCTATAACTAGTTCTACAATTAAGAGCATAACAATAATTCTTATGGTCTATTGTAAGGCTGAACCTATGCTGCTTCTTGCTCATTGATGCGGGGGATCAAGGTTTTGCTAAAATATTTTCATTTTCATACCATACGAGAATGTTATTTTATTAGAATTTTTTTGTGGCAATTTTGCAGTATTTTTGCATCAATAGGATTCTGTGTTTCTCTTGAATAAATTCTGACTTATGATTATATGGGTTGAAGTTTGAAAAAAACCCATTTGTTTACATTTTAAGAGAATTAAAGATGTTGGTAATCTCCAAGAGGTATATTTCATCATGAGTTCAATAATATTGATGCAATTTTTAATTTGCCACCTATTATGTAAAAGAAGGTGATCTAGTAGCCCATTGTTTGCTATACTATCACTATGACTGTATATATCAATGTATTGCTATATTATTTCTTATCCAATTTTGTTACAGTTGCTGTTCAAACGTTTTTTGGTGACATTGCAATTGAAGTGAAATATGGATCGTTGGCTTCGAAATGGTTTCAACAAGCCAGAACAAGGTTGTTGAGAAGGTGAGTGAACAATTTTTTATTGTTTGAAATTACAACGTAAATTATTTAGGGGATCATTTCTAACCATGATTTTTTGTTATTGATGAAAAAGTATGGAATAATCATGAATTAGTGGTCCCAATACATCTGGAAAAATTCCAAATCAGTTACTTGAATCAAAGAAGAATCCATCATTTCGTCCACTTCACCGCTTGCTCCCAATACTCTTTTCCAATTTCTTCTACATGTTTGCTTTTTTGTATCCAATATCTAATCACTGCTATCCAAAGACGGAACCTCCTTCAAACACAGTTTTTCAACAACCTTTGAAATTCAACGATACATATGCACATATACAGAGTGAGTCATATGTATGGAAACCCTTCAATAATTTGGAGACTGTTGTAGATATAATACTGTAACTTCCAGTTTAAGTTATTGATAGAATACTCTACCTTTTAATGTACAACTGAGTTCCAACCCCTCATAAGGGGTTTACTTGGGGCTTGTAACTGGAATATTTAAAATGTAAACACCCATTGTGTGGTTAATCATTGTAAAGGTATTATTAAAACAAGAAAGGTGGCATCAATAAGAATGTTCTATGATACTTGTATCCACAATGGCGGCTGATTAAAGTTTTAGTTTTTAAAGAGATGAGGGGTTGTAACTCAAATATTTAAATGTAAACACCCATTGTGTGGTATATAATTTTAAAGGCCTTTTTAAAACAAGAATGATGACATCAATGAAAATGTTCTATGATACTTTTATCAGAAATGGGGGCTGATTTAGTTCTAGTTTTTATAGAAATGATTGATAAAAGTAATAAAACTTGAAACAACACTTTTTCAATGAATAACGAAACACATTGAAAACTGATTATTTATTTAGTAATCTGTTACATTTAATTTCAAAAGATGCTCGAAATGCTCCCCTTCTCTCGTTTGACAGTGTGCCAAACTGTCAAAAATGTAAATGAGATGTCCTTTTGGAGGCCTAAGTCAACCCCTTATGAGGGGTTGAGGTTCATTTATGTATGTCAAAAGGTAGAGTATTTGACCAATAACTTATCCTGAAAGTTACAGTATGTATAACAGACTCCAATTTATAAAAGTTTTTTGCATGATATTTTTGAAATGGCATGGATATCACTCCAAGAACCATATGGTACCTTGCCCTTAAGTTTTTTCGAGGACACGTAGACAAAGCTAGAAGACAAAAATAACTATATCTCAGTAATTTATTATAGGAATTTACAAAATCAGGCATAATTCTCTTGAGAATTGGAAGCTCTGAATTTTACTCATCATACACATTTCCATTGAACCATGATTCAGACAGTAAACTTAAATTTAAAACTTTAATGTAGACATGATACCATTCTAAATTTCTAAGGAAAATGTTCATCCATTAAATAAATATGGTGATTATTTTGAAAAAAACAAATGCCGGATTACATGAAAACTATGGAGGATTCAGAATATACCTTGAAGAATAGAATACCGTGGTTGTGGTAGTACTGATGTATGTATTTTTGGGACACTCTGTATGATTTGATAAGCTACATAATCAGCATTCTGAGAATAGATTACCGAGAAATTTCATATTTTACTCATAATAACCTATTAAGTTATCCCACTAAACTGTACATTTCATATTTTACAGGACCAAGAGCAGAGAGACTACGCCTCATGAAGCTCAAATCGAGGACGATAGCAGTTCAAAGTAAAAATATATAATAAGTTATAAATTAAAAGTTCAATTCTTGTAATATTTAATAAAAATCATTGCATTTTATTGAAAATAATGTTTCCTTATTTACATTTTTCGCTCATAATGATATACTCTGGAATTAAGCTTTAAAGAAAATAAACTAATATAGATATTAATATATAATATTTAATATTTTAATAGATATTCAAAGTAATAATATTGATGTGTTACTCAGATGTATATGAACTGTATTCCATTTGAGGTGTTGCAAGCATAGAGGGCTGTTTGAACTGGAGCAGATTTGATTTAATTAATTCATCAAATGGCGAGTGACTCATGCACTGCTCCCTCTCAGGACAGTCTGCAAGCTGTTATTGGTTAGCAGAGGTCGATCTCGACTCAATTAATACAGCTACAGAGACAGTTTATAGACTGCCCTGACAGGAGAGAATGAATAAGTAATTTGCCATTCAGAGGAGAATTTTAAGGAATATTTCAATTTGAATAATATTGAAAATATAAAATATATATTAATAATCTGATTCATGGCCAGTGAAATCCAATATCAATGCTTAATCATAATTCAAATTTCATCCAGAATTTGAAATAAATCTGTAATTCTTATTATTCATGATTCAATTATTCTTCCAAACTAATGCTCCAATCTTACTATTGCCTTAATACTCTATTTCTATACTCAGTGGACATCCATACATTCTATATATAGAAGAAATCTATACAAAATATATATATTATATAGTCTATATATATATATATATATATATATATATATATATATATATATATATATATATATATATAATCTATATATTACATAGATTTCATCTATATATAGAATGTATGGATGTCCACTGAGTAAAGAAATAGATTATTAAGGCAATAGTAAGATTGGAGCATTAGTTTGGAAGAATAATTGAATCATGAATAATAAGAATTACAGATTCATTTCAAATTCTGGATGAAATTTGAATTATGATTAAGCATTGATATTGGATTGCACTGGCCTTGAATCAGATTCATGATTCGAAGCTGAAACAAGCTCACTTCAAGAAGGCAGTATGCCTTGAATCAGGATTGATTCACTCCAAACATACAGCTTGAATCAGACTCTGATTGATCTAGAATCACAATAGAATCGAGCTTGCATTTCGTGAAAGGTGTGCCAGGTGGCCTTGAATGGGGGGATTGCATCCAGCATGCGTTTCAAGCCTGAGTCAAGACTGCATCTCAATCCTGATTCGACCGTGCATCTCGGGCCTGAATCGAGCTCGCAACGCGACCTTGATTTTAGCTCGCAGCACCAGCCTGATTAGAGCCTGCATTTCGAGCTCGAAACTGGCTTGAACGATGTATAAACGGACTCTTGAATTCAACTCATTTCGAGCAAAACGCATGCGAATGAAATCTTGAATCAAGCCCTCACGTTTGACAAAAAGAGCTTGTTTTGATTTCGATTCAAGTTGATTTTGCTGATTGGGATACATACCCCTATCCGATGCAAGGCGCAACTGAGTTAAGATTCTTGTTCTAGCAAAAAGTGATTTAATGTTAAGTTGCTCTCCTAAGTGAAAGAAGGATTCATTTTCTTATAAAGAGGACAAGTTGCCAACACTAAAGCTGATTGTACATCTGACAGTATTAAAAATTCTGAATATTTCTCAGAGATATCTGATAATGAGATTTCGAGTAAATTTTGAAGAGATAATATATTTGCTATTTCAACTTGGTATACAGGCTTTTCAATGTGACTCCCCACTTGAACCAACCAGTTCCCCGATAAATTAGCTCTACCTTCTCCACTTTCCGCCAACCTAGCCAAGGTATTAATACAAATATTGGGGTATCCATGGTTGGACATCGAGAGTACTCTTTTCACAAAATGCAAGCTTCTACAAAACACGAAATGCCCTAATTTGAATCTATTCATTTCCAAACGTACCCCCCAACTTGGTGAACATTGGCTCAGGAAGAAAAGCTTTTTCAAGAAATGTAATTGAGCTTTTTCTAATAATTCAACGTTTTGGAATCCCCATACTTCAGAGCCATACATCAATGCAGGCAGAACAACTGAATCGTACAGTTTCATTTTACTCTCCCAGACGTAGTTTGTATTTTTTGAAGAGTGGTCTACAGTGCTCTGTTATGTTTATTCCAAGAATAGTTCTAAGTGAACTCTTTTGTAGTATTAGTATTTTGTTGAGGTGTATTTGTGATGCTGAGCCCCAGGCCACTATGCCATATCTCATGTGTGAAGCGAACAGGGCATGATATGCAGTTAGTGCTGTCTTTTCACCTGTTATACTTGTCAGGCATCGAATTACATAGATTGCAGATGATAACTTCTTACTTAGTTGTTCAATGTGGGGCTGCCATGTTAGGTTCTGGTCGATGATGATTCGCAAGAATCTTGTATGTGAGGTTTGGCTATTTGGGGAAACTTCCAGGATATTGTTTGTAGGTTGGAATTCAATGTGTACTGTTTTCTGTTTATTTATAGTGAGGTCCAGTCTATTGTATTTTTGGGTGGCTTCTTTCTGTGCTTCGACTGTTACATTTGGCTCCTGATTTTGATTTTGTGTACTGTTTTCTGTTTATTTATAGTGAGGTCCAGTCAATTGCATTTTTGGGTGGCTTCTTTCAGTGCTTCGACTGTTACATTTGGCTCCTGATTTTGATGTGGTACAAGTATAGTAGTATCATCCGCAAACAGTATGCACTTGTTTCTGCTATCTATTTCATATGGGAGGTCGTTTATATATATAAGGAATGAGAGAGATCCGAGTATAGACCCTTGGGGCACACCTCTGTTTACTGCACTGGGTGAGGATTTATACTGGATAATGCTGTTTTCTTTGTGATGGTCTAACTCGACATATTGAGTTCTGTTTGAGAGGTAGTCCTCCAACCATTGGAGAGCTCTTCCAGTTACATTACGATGACTCAGTTTCTGTTTCAAATTTTATAAGTTTAAAAATTTCTATCTACTCATTGACTTACGTTGAGTATTCATTTTCTATTTAAATTTCATAAAGTTGGAACCTACAAAATTTGGAAATCTCAAACTCACAACAGACTTCTATTATCCACTATGGCTAATTGTATCTTAGTCGACTTGAAATTTTTTGATCAAGATCTTGATACACTAGAAATAATGCGGAGTTCACTATTGATCTAATATTGCAGCTATTATAACTCAATATCAGGGCACCGAGCTTCGCACGTTATTTATTATTTATTGATAAACAAGACACAATTCTTCAAAATGATTGGGGAAGGATTAATATGCACAGCCCAAAACTGTTTCTTCCCCGAATTTTGATTCATACACTATAAATATAGTCCAAAAAGTAGGTTATGTTCCATACACTTGAATTCAGGTCCAATTTCCAGTCCAAACATTTGAAAACAGGAAAGTTCCAATTTAGATTGTTTACAAACCAAATTGGATAAAAAGTAACACTCACTAATTACTTAAAACTGTAAAATAATTATTAACTTTGAAAATTCTGATATACTTATATTTAGAATGATATACCATGTTATATTCAGTTATTTCACCTTTCAAACCCTTAAGGTTTCTCTATCTTTCAGGTTGTGTATATATTTCACAGCTGGCGGCTATACATCAGTCTATAAATTTCGGGGATGAGATAATTTGAGTACATTTTTCATAAACTGCATATTCTGAAAATTCATACCAAGCACATTTGTTTGATACCTTTTTCATAAGATTTGTTCCACTAGATATAAATATAGCCATGATATGAATAAATACTGCATGTGCGGGAGCTGGAGGTTTGATTGATTGATTGATTTAGTACTTTATTTATGTAGATTACAATATATATGGGCTTATACACTTATATACAATAGCTTACAATACAGCAAAATTATAGATGAATTTACATAATATAGACTGAGAAAATAATTATTGAACTGTATATGATATGAAAAAGTAATTTGTAATATAATAACTATAGATCTGATAATTATATTGTTATGCATCTACATAAATTGGCAGAGCTTTGGACATATCAATGTCCATTCTTTGGAGAGAATACTAAAAATATCCTCCCTACTTACTCACTACCAAAATGTTAATTTGATAAATTGAACTGAGGATTTATTCGATTATTGGAATATTGTAAAAGTTTTAATCAATATAAATATTTTAGAGAAAAAAAACAGAAAATCGATAGAGTAAAATAATTATATAGGTAGATAAGATCAAATTATTAATTAATAAAATGGAGTAGGCTGAAAGTAGATCAGGGTAATCAACTTTCAGTAATATACAGCAAAATGCAGTGAATAATCAGAATAACATGAGTTTATATAGTATATATATATATATAACTTACTTGAACAGACCAACACGAGTTGTACAAATTTATACAAACGACCCACTTTGTGTTATATATATCTGATTATATATATATATATATATATAGTAGTGTATATACTAGTGTATATAGTAGTGTGTATAGTATGTGTATATACTACTATATATATATATATATATATATATATATATATATATATATATATATATTTACGTTTTTGTGCCTGTTGTAGGTCCAGTAAAATTTCAACTCTTATGTAGTTCCCCGGGACCCCCCATTTTAAATTTGATCAGATAGTCACAAAATGAAACTATTATGTTATACCTGAAGAACTTGACTTGCTGAATGGTTATATTCCACTCAATTTATGATATATTCATCCATAATTAATCTAGATCCTTGTAAAGTTATTCACCTCATGATGGTCCTTTCTAACCTCCAAAGTGCTTATATAATTCTGCTATATAAAATCTACTCCTATGTTGGGTCTTGAGTGATTTGGCGCCAACATTAGAGTTGCATGCAAATTTTATTCCTCAAGAAGGTCCTTCAATATTATAATTGCTGCGTGAAATGTGCTCCTATGTTTGGTCCGCTGAGCTGTGTTGCCAATTCTCATATAGTAAATAAATTTCACTCCTCATGAAGGTCCATCAAACATTGCCATACTTCGTCTTTGTAATAATGATTCGAGATTTGTTTGAATCAACCAGCGACCGGCTCCGTGAACTTGTATTGCACATAACTCAAAACATTTTGTAGAGCATTGTCAATAAACTAAGATTTTCATGTTGTCAGAATATGTAAAGGAAAAAAATTGTACAAGCACCGTTTTTTTATGCATTTAATGTTGATTAATAGAGTTGATTTATTTATTTATTTGAGGTTGCATAATAAGTCAAGCATGCTCAATAAATGTAGAAATCTAGGAGATTACCCTGAAAACCCCAATGAGCTGTATCAGTTGAAAGGGAATTACCGAATTAAGAGCCATTTGCACAGTCAAAGCTTAAACTGAATTTAATCAGCTGGTGGCTTAAACTCAAAATGTAACACATTATAACAAACGAGACTTGATATGGATTTAATCCAGTTTAAGATGGAATTTTCGTTTAAACTGTCACTGTGCAAATGGCCCTTAGAGAGACAATAACAACTATAGAACAAGTACAGTTTTCACGAAATGAAATTTTTCAAGTTCAAGATGACAGACAAAAAGCATTACATTAGGGAATTTTTGGGGATACAAGGCATGTGTTCAGGAGCTGCAAGCTTCAGTGGGTGGCAAGGTCGGTGGATGCTAATGGTGTGAGCGACCATAAAGGTTTTAAACATCCCTTCTCTTGAGAATATAAAAAATGAGCTGTTAATATAAAAGAATTTGACTTTTGGGTATCTATCAATTATTGGAAATTAAAAAAAATGTTTTCGACTTTGTCATCAGAATTAACCACACTAATCTTAAGGTATGAACATCTGAATAAAATTGGGGAATGGCCGTGGAATTCATACTTATTTGCTGGAATAATATCAAGGTTTTGATTGTTAAAACTGAATGAAGACTTTTGGGCAGCATGCCAGGTCTTTGAATGAATTTTAATCACAATACCATCTTTACCGAACACTGCCTATTGTTATATTGATTTTAGAATTATTTCGTGTATCAATAAATTCAGTTTATTGCAGTGACATACACAAGAAAGTACAATAATGAAGGACTACTGGAATCATTAAAACATCGAATGCTACAAACTGTTATTACATTTACATTATAATGAGAAATGTACTCCAACATCTTCCATGTATGACAATTATTCCTTATAGAATATTAGTGAGTCTAACTCCAATCTCTAGAATATTATCAAATTATCTGATATTAATTGATTTGTATACGAAGTATTCATCCATAGAAGTGTAGGTTCATTCCTTAACACAAGGTGGATCTTTTGTTTAAATCTCTACAATTCGTGTTGGTCCGTTCAATGGTAAGAATATACTCAAGTATGTAATTTATATAATGTATATATTTATTAATTTATATATGTAATGTATGTATTTATGTAATAGAAATCTTAATTACTGCATCACTGTATATTATCTAAATTGTACCTGATTGGATAAAGATATGAAGAAACATTTGAAAAATATGATTCCAAGCTCAGAAATGCTAAAAATGCATTCATTTTTCCATAGAATAAAATGAGAACTCAAAGTTCAGCTGAATGTCTGGTAGGGAATACGGATATTACTCTATTTTTATTCTTAACCAGCATCACATTTGAAAATGCTTATAACTTTTTTTTGTAGAATTTTCCCATGACTCCTTCACCTTCCTAAGCCGAAAAAACATAATTATTATGAGAGTTGTGACGCTAGGCAGAAATTTTCAAAAGTCGCGCTTCGTTCAGCTGTCGCCCGCCAAGGAACTGAATTGGATAACTTTTCCCGCGTAACAACGCTATTGGGTAGTTGAACTTGAACCGGCAAGTTCAAACGATATGCATTCATTTTATCTCTCTATAAAAGTGGAAGCTGTAGATAACACCAAGTTACTTGGAATACAATGTACTGGCCACGTGCATCTCGATCTTTTAATGATCAGAGTCGGATGATCAGTGTGACATCATTGGTACTCTAAATATCTATTCTTCCTATATTTCCAATGTTAATTTAGCAGCTTTGTAAGTCTTTTTCTCAAAAAGTAAATAACTTTCAAGTCCCATCGACATCTCCTACGACTCATACAATATTTATCTTTAATTTTTTTTAGAAATTCAATACTTTTGGACGACTGGATCTTTCAGAATGATTGATTTTGTAAGAGCCTACATCGAATACCTGTTGCTCTCTTATTGAAAATTAACATGCTTTTCCTGGCTCTTTTGTAATTCAATTACTCAATGCTAATGAATTCGATAAATCGATCATTGAATAAGGTATTAAGAACATGAAACATTGATTGTACTATTATTTCTTTCACAATCCTTTATCTTGTCTGTGTACTGTATATCATATGTAGAATCAATAGAACTTCTTGCCTAATCCCTTAGGAGGAACTCTTTTTTCAGGAAAATTATGGCTTTCACATACTTGATGAGGAAATAGTTTTCTGGTTGAATCTTTCTAATTGAAAACTATAACAAAAAATATAAGGGCGAATATTATATTAAAGCATGGATTGCGCGTGAGGAATTCTCAATAATTGTATTGAATACTTGATCTCGTATTCTGAAACACATATTTCTAATTTAATTATTTGTAAGAGGAATTCTCAATTGGTACTTATTGTAGAACTCTCATTCTTTATTTATTTGTGAAAGGGAAAATCAACTCTTCATGATTCAATAATAATGAATTTAATGAAAATGAATCATACATTGAAAAGTATGCGTATGAATATGAATTCATACTATAAGTATCCTACAATATATTCCTTCTAATAAACTTGATAATTCTATAAGGCAAGTGATCGGTTGAATTCCTGTTTGAAAGAATAGAAAGGATGACAATCTCTTTAATCAACTCGGAGGGCATTTCAATTCTAGAAATTGAACTCTCATAAACTTAAAACAGGATAATGTGCGTGGTAAATTCCAATTATTTTCAATCTCCACATTATTTTCCTATACCGGAAAGATAATATAGTTGGGCATATTTTAAGATATTTTTTCAAATAGCAAATTATTCAGTTTATAATGCATTTATGAATGTGAGTGTTATACTATCACCCCATACTTCCTTTTGTTCCATATATTGGGGCTTTCTACCACATAGAGTGTGAGTGATGTATATGTGATAAAAATTATGTTACTAGATTGTGCCTTGGTCACTGAGTGTAAATAATTTTGAAACCAATAAAGTTCTTTATCGAAAATTAAATTGGAATTTAATTGTTGATCAATCCAATTGATTGGTAATAACAAACGAAATCATCAAATATCATAATATAATATCATAAGGGAGGAAAGTGGTGCGCTTATCATCTTCATCCGTTGATCATCCACATTCTCCTTTCAAATCACTGATGGAATACCCTGCACTAACAACGTTATTCTCTGCAACCGCTCTTGATTTTACTTTTATCTAATTAATATTAGCTTTTCCTTTATATGTCTTCTGCATTGAGATTGGTATTAGAATCAATTTTGAAAGGATAGATATTGGTTGAGTTTGCAGAAGAATATCACAATGAACAAAGGAAACAGCTCGAATGTGTACAACGTAATAAATAACGAGAAAGCTCGAAATAACTATAAAGTATTCAAGCCAAGCCTAATTATTATGCTGATAAAAACAGTGATTGAAGAAGTATAAGTCTATATTATCACTCAAAGTATTACTAGGAGAAATAGGCTACATTCAGTACCTTTTTTCAACTTTATAATTGTTGGGGTATTAAAACTTTGAATAGAAAACCTCCAGTAGAAAACCTTTGAAGCCATTCATCTTTTCAAATGTTGACAAATAAAATCTATTCATTCATTCTACGAGTATCCCTTCTCGTAGTAACAAATGAGAGTTCTCTATCTCCAAACCGGTATGCCCTTACATTATCGAGAATTCTGGAAGATCTAGGAGTTCAAAGGTGATGAATTTCTAAAAAAATTGAAGATAAATATTGTATAAATCGTAGGAGATGTCGATGGGACTTGAAAGTTATATACTTTTTAGAAAAAGACTTACAAAGCTGCTCAAGAAAAAAGATAAATATTGTATGTGACCGTAACACACAACTATCACCTGGTTAAAGTATGTGTATATGTGTATATCATTTTTTTCCTGAATTAAGAGTGCACTCCTAAAGGATTAAAGATGTTGAACCGGCAAGATGTTCTACTGATTCTATGTAATATACAGACAAGATATGAAGGATGTTGAGAGAAATAATATTATACTCTAATTAATGTTTCCACGTTTTTAATTCCTTATTCAATGATCGCTTTATCAAATTGATCAGCATTGAGTAATTGAATTACAAAAGAGCCAGGGAAAGCATGTTAATTTTCAATAAGAGAGCAACAGTTATTCGATGAGCAGGCTCTTACAAAATCGATCATTCTGAAAGATCCAGCCGTCCAAAAGTATTGAATTTCTAAAAAAATTGAAGATAAATTCTTGTATTAATCGTAGGGGATGTCGATGGTACTGGAAAGTTATGTACTTTTTGAGAAAAAGACTTACAAAGTTGCTCAATTTAACATTGAAAAGATAGGAAGAATATACTTTTAGAGCACCAATGACGTCACACCGACCAGCTGGTTTGGATTTGTCAACGCGCATCTTTTCGTGGCCAGTACCTTGTATTCTGTATACCTTGTATTTTGTATACCAGTACCTTGTAGGTACATTGGATAACACCTACTTTTTTCCCAACTTTTCTTTTTCTTCTGCTTCTCCTTCTTTGTCATCTTGTTCTTCTTTTTCTCCAAATTAGAGAATTCTTAATATTTGTCCTTTCATATTGAGTGATAGCTCATTTTACTCAGCTCTTCAAGGCGGTTTCAATGCATATTTCGGTTGCCTGACAAAACCTCACTAGTACCTCTAACCTCACCAGATAGGCTATGTATATTTTAATGAATTGCACTGTTGACTTATTTATTACACTGTTGAAGTATTTTTGGAGCAATCCCATTCCAAAAAGTTGAGTTTATAATCATTTCATTAAAATACACATGTCTGGTGAGGTTGGTCGTGGCGAAGGCATGCGTTAGGGTTAGGTAAGGTTCAATCAGGTAACCGATATGCATTGAACCCACCTTGAAGAGCTGAGTAAAATGAACAAATATTTAATGAATGTTTATTTCCCCCCAAAAAAAAAAACTACAAGATCAATTACACAACATATTAGATAAATTACAATAAATTACATACAAAACCTAGTTAGTTACAAAAAAATTTTATAATGTGTCCTCTATTCTACTTGTTTAGTTTTTTCTGTGTGGAAATTGACCTACTCCACTATGGCATACCATGTTCTAGAGTAAAATGAGCTATCACTCGAATTGATAAGATAAATGATATTGAAAATTATTCTCAAATTTGGGACCCCACATCTTTTTGGACAAAAAAAATTAATAAGCTCAATGGCTACCATACATAACTTGTAGGTTCCGAATATAATAAAAGAGAAAATTCCGATCTACCTGTACAGACAATAGGGATGTCATAATTCCAAGTTCCAACACAAACGGCAAGTTGCACAAAAGAAAATGTAATTTAATTAACATAAGATGACGTCATCATACAGAGCTGAACAGGGAAGTGGCTGCAGTGGCTCCATTAAAGACGTCATCTCATGGTTTGATTTTCTTTTATACAACTGGCTGATAGAATTTAAATTTTTGGTTCTCCGTTCCTTGCGATGTCTGTAAGGATTCTTCCAATAGGCATGATTGCAGTATTTTCTTTCGATTGAATTTATTGATAATACATAATTTTCCAAGCTGATAGGCTGAGTGCAATTGATTTGTTGATGCACTTCATAGATTCAATTTATGATTTTTAAGTGACATTGGAATTTTTTTCATTGATTTTTATTGTTAGCTTCATTAGTAATTTTGGAAGCTATTCTTCCAATAAGCTAGATTTCTTGTTTCAGGATTTGTTTCAATGTATAATTCATAGCTTTTTAAGTTTGATTAATTGTTTCCATCTATTTCAATAAATTAAACTAATCTTTCTCGAAGAAAGAGATCATCACACTAAATGACACATTATTTTAATTTAGTCTTTGGAAAAAACAACAGCTGAAATACTTTTTTGATACGTATCATCGTTTTTCAATAAAGCATTCAAAGCTGCAATTTTCAAAAAAAGTTGTTTTAAGTTTTTAAAGTAAGAAGGTTAGAACCAAAGAAGAGGTAGAGTTTGTAATCTAATAATATTGTATGTGCTAGAACCCACTACAATGTGCATTTTCCACAATTGTTTCACATGTATTTTCATGTGATTTTCTAGAAAGTGAATATAAGATACTGTAGCTATTCTCTATCTATGAAAATTGTTTATATTGAATATAACAGGAATTATTATAAAATAAATGAAATAATAAACAAGAATAAATTGTAGAAATAAAAAAAATACTGAAATTCAAAAACCATTTTTAATTTCAAATTATTATGGGGGTTATTCATCCACTCATCCATGTGTAATAAGTTAATTTATTATAGGTAATAAATTTAATTAATGCAGAAAGTATTTGTTCAATTCTCTCATTACTCACAAAGATGTAGGAAACTAGAATACAAACAAAAAATAAATATGAAATCCACTTTCAAAAATGAGCAAGCCTTTTTTTGTTCACATTCTTGAAAGAATAAGAATAAGAATCTATATTATCATAGACATTGTTAACAATGCATTGATAAATGTCAAAAATAGGTACTAGATATTACATAATACAATTAATATATACAAATAATATTAGCCTACAAATATTTGGTCCAGTCAATTACATGAAATTCTTGGATGTTATATAAACTTTCAGCTTTCAGTACAGTTTTCAATTTCCTTTTGAAGAATGTAAGAGGCAGTGCCTTAATTTCTAGTGGTAATGAATTGTACAGTTTAACAGATGTGTACAGAAGATTTTTTTGTGAAGTTGTGAACCTGAACTATTGAACTCTGATATTATTCCTATTTCTGGTTTCATATCCATGACAGTCACTATTTAATTAAAAAAATCCAGATTACTTAACTAACACTAAATAATACATACAAAGAATAGACAGTTAATATTCCCAATTTTGTGAAAAAAGGTTTACAGTGGGTCCTCATATCAACATTACAAATCAATCTAATTGCTTTCTTTTGGAGTATAAATATTTTTGAGACATGAGTACTAGAGCCCCATAATAGTATACCATAGGACAGTAAACTTTGTATTTGAGAGAAATACACATTTAATAATATATTAATATCTACAGTTAACTTTAACCTTCTCAGCAAGTACAGTACCTTTGCTATTTTTTCACTAATTAATTCTGCATATGTGGTTGCCAATTAAGTTTGGGATCAAGAACAATACCTAGAAATTTTAAAGGTTCAGTCCCTACTTCATTGTTTGAATTTCTATTATAGGTGAACATAATAATTACTAGCACAACAATCATTAAGGAGTAGAGAGCTATCAACTAGACAATTTTGTACACCTGCTTCGGATTTACAACTAACTTTGAGACCAAAATCATCAGCAAAGAGAAATCCTGCTTTATCAGTGCCTTCTATATTACAAATTATGTTGTTAATATATATATATTAGGGAGTATTGATCCAAGTATGGGCCCCATAATGAACCTTTCTGCCCTTAGAGAATTGACAATCTTTGTAAACAAACTGGTTGCGGTCCTTTAATAGATTGATTTTGAATTGCAGCCATAATAAGAAAATTTTTCAAAAAGTATGTTATGCTTAACAGTATCGAAAGCTTTAGACAATATGTCATATGACCTAAAACTAACAGATAGACCCTTCTCCAAATCATCAACAACACTATTAATTTACTAAACTTGTTACTGCATTGCTAGTATTTCTACATGGCCTGAAACCAAATTGTTTTTTAGTAAAAATACCAAAGTTTTCAAAATTATTTGAGATCTGGTCTTGCATTATGGCCTCAAATACTTTGGATATCACAGGTACAATTGTTATTGGCCTGAAATAAGGCCTGATTATATTGGCCTGAAATATTGGCCTGAAGTTTTTCTTATCACCTTTTTTATGTAGCCTACAGGTATTACCTTAACGTTTTTCAATACACTTGGATAAATGCCCTTGTATACTAAACAATAATTTATAAGGTAACTCAAAACTTCACTTATATAAGGGGCAGATATTTTTAAGACCTTAGAATTAATACCATATATCTAAAAAAACTTGAATTACTAAGACTACTTATTTTCTGGTACACATAATCTGCAGTAACAGGTTGGAAAAAAATGGTACATTGGGCCTATTGCACTTATTGATGTAGTGAGAGCTGAGATGTTCACTAACTGGCACATTTTCACTAATTTCCTCAACTTTTTCAATGAAAAAGTTGTTAAATGAATCAGCGTTGTTATCATCATGTGAATCAATAGCTTCATTGTTGACATTTGTAAGAATTTTAACTACCTTCCATGCAGCTTGAGTTTTATTTTTTGAGTGCTCTATTTTGTTGTTGAAATAATTTATTTTTGCATTCTTAATAGCAATTCTATACTCTTTCTTACAGCTTTTATATTTATCTCTGAACTGATTAGTCTTAAAAAATTTCAGTAAGCTATAATATTCATCACAACTATGTTTGAGCTTTATTAAATCAGCAGTATACCATCCATCATCCAGCTTAGGCTTACTAACTTTGAAACCTCTAAGAGGATAAGCAGCATTAACAGCTGACATATACAAATCAAAAAACTTCTTAAACTTATCATTCGCATCATTAGGCTAAGCAAATACACCACACTCCAGTGTATGATACTAATTAATTAACCTAACAATAAATAAGTGTTCTGATCATTAATTAACTAACCTATCTAGCTTTTTGTTTACACTAGAAAAACTTTGAGAGTCATTTTTCACATTTATTAAATATTTAAATAGTAGGGCATGATGATCTGACAGTAGATGTGTATTGATAACTCGGGTCACATGTCTGCTATCATGAATATCACAGTCACAACATTATCAATACAGTGACCTTCATTCAGTGTGCCTGGTCTAGTGATTTCATTTTTGTAGAAATATGGATACCAAAACATTCAAACAAATTGCAAAGATCTCTATTAAAATTATCATTTACATTAAAGTTGACATTGAAATCAGCACATAATATTAAATTATAGTTACATTTATAAATGGCACATAATATATCATTAAGACAGGATAGAGAGTTGTTAAAAAAACTAACATCATTATTATAGGGTCTGTACAATGACAAAACAATTATTTTTTCATTTGGAAGTTTAATTGCAACAGCTTCACAAATCATTTCTATAGAAAGTTCCTTTACTATGCTTAATTCTTCTAATTTCAATCCATTAATTAAAAAAATTGCTTCTCCACTATGTGTGGAATTTTTCCTTCCATAGAAGGACCCAAGTTCATAGTCAGGTATTGTGAGACAGCTACAGTCATCGTTTGTTAACCAGTGTTCAGCAACAGTAATTATCCTAGCATTAGGCTATAGTTTTATAACATAATAAGAGGGAAATATATTCTTATTTGTTTGATATACCCTGGACATTCAAAGATATGGTGTTTAGAAAAGTTTCATTAGCTGTTTATTCATCATTAGTCCTAGGCCCAGGATTGGTATTGTTTGCATATCACTATCACATAACCTAGCTACATTTGGACTGTTGTATAAATTAGAATTGGAACCGTTTTGGGCGTATAAGCCTGTGGTACTTTTCTGTAAGTTGAGTAATTCTCATTGATTGAATAAATAAATAAATATCCATTCCTATCTTTAGACCTATTAAAAGAGTTATTTATGAAAAATTGCATGGCTGAAGAGGAATGATTTTAGGACTAACTTGACTTTTATGATCTAAATATTTATTTATACAATTGAGAATTTCATTGCCAATGAGCTTCTTACCAATTCTATCCAGGTATATATTTATTGTATATATCCTAATAGAATAAGATTCTTGTGCAGAATTAGTTGAGCTTGTAAGTAGTGATAGAAATGAAGGAATTACATTTACGATTTTATTTTTTGTTACATTTATTTATTTCCAATCACTCAATTACATACACTCTGTGAGTAGTGATGCGGTTTACTTTTAATTTCTACTTTTGATGTGTTTTATTCTTGATTTCGTTTCAAAATGTTAATAACCTTAAAGCATTACTAAATCTCATAAGGAAATAATTGTAAAAGAAGCAAGCTAAATAGTACAAGTAATTATAATAATTCAAGTACAAGTTATAATTCTATAACTGACTTACCTTTCAAAGTTGAATTCAAAAATTTATCACTGCTTGAATAATCTTTTTGGACATTTTGACACAATCACAACAACACAAAACACAATATCACTTTCACTCTGCACTGTCTGCAGACAACAGACAGCTGACAGACAAGGACTAGACAAGAATATTCCATTCACAACAGAAACGGCGCCAACTTCAATACATAACCTCAAATCAAGTTCAGTCTGAATAAATGGCGCGAACACTCAGACCCACGGGAGTGAACTATAATACTCCATTACGCAAACGCCATCACATGATAGGTCTGTGGAGCTACTAAAGATGCTTGGACCATCTTACGCGAACGTACCAACATGAGTTGTAAAGATTTATGCAAAAGACCAACCAAGCAGTGATCAAATTTTGAATTGCTTTAAAGGTAAGTCAGTTATAGAATTATAACTTGTACTTGAATTATTATAATTACTTGTACTATTTAGCTTGCTTCTTGTTCAATTATTTCCTTATGAGATTTAGTAATGCTTTAAGGTTATCAACATTTTGAAACGAAATCAAGAATAAGACACATCAAAAGTAGAAATTAAAAGTAAACCGCATCACTACTCACAGAGTGTACCTATGTAATTGAGTGATTCGAAATAAATAAATGTAACAAAAAATTAAATCGTAAATGTAATTCCTTCATTTCTATCACTACTTACAAGCTCAACTAAATCTGCACAAGAATCTTATTCTATTAGGATATATACTGTAAATATATACCTGAATAGAATAATTGGTAAGAAGCTCATTGGCAATGAAATTCTCAATTGTGTAAATAAATATTTAGATCATAAAAGTCAAGTTAGTCCTAAAATCATTCCTCTTCAGCCAGGTAATTTGATATAAATAACTCTGTTAATAGGTCGAAAGTTAGAAATTGATATGCAAACGATATCAATCCTGGGCCTGGGACTAATGATAAATTAACAGCCAATGAAGCTTTTCTAAACACTACATTTTTGAATGTCCAGGATATATCAAACAAATTAAAATATATTTCCCTCTTCTTTTATAACTATAATGCTAAGATAATTATTACTGTTTGTGAACACTGGTTAACAAACGATGACTGTAGCTATCTTACAATACCTGGCTATGAACTTGGGTCCTTCTATGGAAGAAAAAATTCCATTCATGGTGGAGCAGCAATTTTTCTAATTAATGGATTGGAATTCAAAGAATTAAGCATAGTAAAGGAACTTTCTATAGAAATAGTTTGTGAAGCTGCTGCAATTGAACTTCCAAATGAGAAAATAATTGTTTTGTCATTGTACAGACCCTATAATAATGATGTTAGTTTTCTTAACAACTCTCTATCCTGTCTTAATGATATATTATGTGCCATTTATAAATGTAACTATAATTTAATATTATGTGCTGATTTCAATGTCAACTTTAATGTGAATGATAATTTTAATAGAGATCTTTGCAATTTGTTTGAATGTTTTGGTATCCATATTTCTACAAAAATGAAATCACTAGACCAGGCACACTGAATGATGGCCACTGTATTGATAATGTTGTGACTGATATTCATGATAGCAGACATGTGACCCGAGTTATCAATACACATCTACTGTCAGATCATCATGCCCTACTATTTAAATCTATAATAAATGTGAAAATGACTCTCAAAGTTTTTCTAGTGTAAACAAAAAGCTAGTTAGGTTAGTTAATGATCAGAACACTTATTTATTTGTTAGGCTAATATTAGTATCATACACTGGAGTGTGGTGTATTTGCTTAATGATGCTAATGATAAGTTTAAGAAGTTTTTTGATTTGTATATGTCAGCTGTTAATGCTGCTTATCCTCTTAGAGGTTTCAAAGTTAGTAAGCCTAAGCTGGATGATGGATGGTATACTGCTGATTTAATAAAGCTCAAACATAGTTGTGATGAATATTATAGCTCACTGAATTTTTTAAGACTAATCAGTTTAGAGATAAATATAAAAGCTGTAAGAAAGAGTATAGAATTGCTATTAAGAATGCAAAAATGAATTATTTCAACAACAAAATAGAGCACTCAAAAAATAAAACTCAAGCTGCATGGAAGGTAGTTAAAATTCTTACAAATGTCAACAATGAAGCTATTGATTTTTTTTTTTTTTTGAGATTACGTCCTAAAGACTCCAGTCATGGAGAGTATAAGACAAGACATGTTATTACATAATAATTCTAACACTAAGTAGTTCAACCTAGTTTAGGTTTGAAAGGAATTCTTGTACACTATAAAAAGCTCTATCAACTAAATATTTTTTCATTTGTTTTTTGAAAATCTTCAAATCATCATTACTTTTCAAGATTTGAGGTAGCTTGTTATAAAATTTCCTACCAATGTAATCTGGTTTTTGTTCAAATAACCTACTATTGTGACCCATTATATGATAATCTGCTCTGTTTCGCGTATTATACTCATGAACATCTGAATTCTGGATCACACCACTCATTTTCACATTTTTTTTTTTATCCCATTGCAATCTAGTCTAAAAAGACTAATGAGCAATTTTTTCCTAATATAATAACGGGTTAAATATTAATAAGATAGGAAGTTCACACCAGGACTACTACTTCTAGCAACTAACTTGGAATTAACATTAGATAATAATAGTAATATATATAAATAAAGTATCATGTATTATATATTTCACATGCATTTTCACATGCATTACAACTTCATATACATACAAAGATGGCACAGTTAATAGACCAAGCTTTTTAATTAAAGGCCTACAAGAGTCTAACCCATTCACTTTCTCTATACATCTGAGTGCCTTCTTTTGAATCTTAAACACTCTGTCCATATTTTGTTGAGATGAATTACCCCATACTAAAATAGCATACCTAATATGAGATAGTATAAGTCCATGGTAAGCAGTTAACAGTAGTTTTTTATCATTCAGCCTAGCAAGCTGCCTCACATGATGATAACAACGCTGATTCATTTAACAACTTTTTCATTGAAAAAGTTGAGGAAATTAGTGAAAATGTGCCAGTTAGTGAACATCTCACCTCTCACTACATCAATAAGTGCAATAGGCCTAATGTACCATTTTTTCCAACCTGTTACTGCAGATTATGTGTACCAGAAAATAAGTAGTCTTAACAACATAATTTGTAATATAGAAGGCACTGATGAAGCAGGATTTCTCTTTGCTGATGATTTTGGTCTCAAAGTTAGTTGTAAATCCGAAGCAGGTGTAAAAAATTGTCTAGTTGATAGTAGCTCTCTACTCCTTAATGATTGTTGTGCTAGTAATTATTATGTTCACCTATAATAGAAATTCAAACAATGAAGTAGGGACTGAACCTTTAAAATTTCTAGGTATTGTTCTTGATCCCAAACTTAATTGGCAACCACATATGCAGAGTTAATTAGTGAAAAAAATAGCAAAGGTACTCTACTTGCTGAGAAGGTTAAAGTTAACTGTAGATATTAATATATTATTAAATGTGTATTTCTCTCAAATACAAAGTTTACTGTCCTATGGTATACTATTATGGGGCTCTAGTACTCATGTCTCAAAAATATTTATACTCCAAAAGAAAGCAATTAGATTGATTTGTAATGTTGATATGAGGGCCCACTGTAAACCTTTTTTCACAAATTTGGGAGTATTAACTGTCTATTCTTTGTATGTATTATTTAGTGTTAGTTAAGTACATAGTAATCTGGATTTTTTAAAATTAAATAGTGACTGTCATGGATATGAAACCAGAAATAGGAATAATATCAGAGTTCAATAGTTCAGGTTCACAACTTCACAAAAAAATCTTCTGTACACATCTGTTAAACTGTACAATTCATTACCACTAGAAATTAAGGCACTGCCTCTTACATGCTTCAAAAGGAAATTGAAAACTGTACTGAAAGCTGAAAGTTTTTAAGATAACATCCAAGAATTTCATGTAATTGACTGGACCAAATATTTGTAGGCTAATATTATTTGTATATATTGATTGTATTATGTAATATCTAGTACCTATTTTTGACATTTATCAATGCATTGTTAACAATGTCTATGATAATATAGATTCTTATTCTTATTCTTTCAAGAATGTGAACAAAAAAAGGCTTGCTCATTTTTGAAAGTGGATTTCATATTTATTTTTTGTTTGTATTCTAGTTTCCTACAACTTCGTGAGTAATGAGAGAATTGAACAAATACTTTCTGGATTAATTAAATTTATTACTTATAATAAATTAATTAACTTATTACACATGGATGAGTGGATGAATAACCCCCATAATAATTTGAAATTAAAAATGGTTTTTTAATTTCAGTATTTTTTTTATTTCTACAATTTATTCCTGTTTATTATTTCATTTATTTTATAATAGTTCCTGTTATATTCAATATAAACAATTTTCATAGATAGAGAATAGCTGCTACAGTATCTTATATTCACTTTCTAGAAAACCACATGAAAATACATGTGGAACAATTGTGGAAAATGCACATTGTAGTGGGTTCTAGCACATACAATATTATTAGATTACAAACTCTACCTCTTCTTTGGTTCTAACCTTCTTATTGTTGAAAACTTTTTTTGAAAATTGCAACTTTGAATGCTTTATTGAAAAACGATGATACGTATCAACAAAGTATTTTAGCTGTTGTTTTTCTTCCAAAGACTACATTAAAATAATGTGTCATCTAGTGTGATGATCTTTTTCTTCGAGAAATATTAGTTTAATTGAAATAGATGGAAACAGTTAATTAATCAAACTTGAAAAGCTAATTATACATTGAAACAAATCCTGAAACAAGAAATCTAGCTTATTGAAGAATAGCTTCCAAAATTACTAATGAAGCTAACAATGAAAATCAATGAAAAAAATTCCAATGTCACTTCAAAAATCATAAATTGAATCTATGAAGTGCATCAACAAATCAACTGCATTCAGCCTATCAGCTTGGAAAATTATGTATTATCATAAATTCAATCGAAAGAAAATACTGTAACCATGCCAATTGGAAGAATCCTTACAGACATCGCGAGGAACGGAGAACCAAAAATTGAAATTCTATCAGCCAGTTGCATAAAAGAAAATCAAACCATAAGATGACGTCTTCAATGGAGACACTACAGCCACTTCCCTCTTCAGCTCTGTATGATGACGTCATCTTATGTTTATTAAATTACATTTTCTTTTGTACAACTTGCCGTTTGTGTTGGAACTTGGAATTATGACATCCCTATTGTCTGTACAGGTAGATCGGAATTTTCTCTTTTATTATATTCGGAACCTACAAGTTATGTATGGTAGCCATTGAGCTTATTAATTTTTTTGTCCAAAAAGATGTGGGGTCCCAAATTTGAGAATAATTTTCAATATCATTTATCTTATCAATTCGAGTGATAGCTCATTTTACTCCAGAACATGGTATGCCATAGTGGAGTAGGTCAATTTCCACACAGAAAAAACTAAACAAGTAGAATAGAGGACACATTATAAAATTTTTTTGTAACTAACTAGGTTTTGTATGTAATTTATCATAAGTTGCGTAATTGATCTTGTAGTTTTGTTTTTTTTTTGGGAAATAAACATTCATTTAATTATTTGTTCATTTTACTCAGCTCTTCAAGGTGGGTTCAATGCATATCGGTTACCTGATTGAACCTTACCTAACCCTAACGCATGCCTTCGCCACGACCAACCTCACCAGACATGTGTATTTTAATGAAATGATTATAAACTCAACTTTTTGGAATGGGATTGCTCCAAAAATACTTCAACAGTGTAATAAATAAGTCAACAGTGCAATTCATTAAAATATACATAGCCTATCTGGTGAGGTTAGAGGTACTAGTGAGGTTTTGTCAGGCAACCGAAATATGCATTGAAACCGCCTTGAAGAGCTGAGTAAAATGAGCTATCACTCAATATGAAAGGACAAATATTAAGAATTCTCTAATTTGGAGAAAAAGAAGAACAAGATGACAAAGAAGGAGAAGCAGAAGAAAAAGAAAAGTTGGGAAAAAGTAGGTGTTATCCAATGTACCTACAAGGTACTGGTATACAAAATACAAGGTACGGTATACAGAATACAAGGTACTGGCCACGAAAAGATGCGCGTTGACAAATCCAAACCAGCTGGTCGGTGTGACGTCATTGGTGCTCTAAAAGTATATTCTTCCTATCTTTTCAATGTTAAATTGAGCAACTTTGTAAGTCTTTTTCTCAAAAAGTACATAACTTTCCAGTACCATCGACATCCCCTACGATTAATACAAGAATTTATCTTCAATTTTTTTTAGAAATTCAATACTTTTGGACGGCTGGTGACAGAATCCAAGGGCAGGGCAGTGGACTGTGGATGATAGTTGGTATAAATACCTACAAATAAATCTTTGAATTCTGTACATAAAAATACTGATAGCTTGAAGTGTGGTAAGTACGCCAATAAAAGACTAAATGAATCAACAATATAAGATTTAATAATAATAAGATGATAATAGTAGGCAGATGGCCACATACAAAAACAATTGTGTCAAGTATCTTGGGATCAATAAAATAATGATAGGCAGGTGGCCACATACAAACATTGAATCAAATATTTTGAGATCAATAAAATAATAATAGGCAGATGGCCACATACAAAGGCAATTGTAAGTAGGTTAAGTCTTTGAATCCTTAAATAATAATAGGCAGATGGCCGCATACAAAAAAACAATTAGTCAAATCTTGGGAAAATTACAACATGTGAAATAATGTAGAGAACTACAAAATTTAAAAGAAATTAGGTCAATGACATTAATGACCATTGAAGTATGACAATAAATGCAAAGGTAGTAATAATGATACCTGAAATGAATATAAATTGAGGGCAATAATGAAAGTTATTACTAAGGTAATGATTAAAAAATGACAATAAGCTGTAAAAAATGCTCAGCAAATAACATACATAAAAAATATATGTGGCATAGGCCTTCAGTGATTTGAATGTCAATATAGACTTCGACCAAATAATTAATAGGCGTCACTGGCCTTAGAATAACACTTAAGAGCTAAGGGTAGCTAATAAATACAATGAGGACAGTCCGGTTTGAATATAGGCGACATGGGCCTTCAATGAATTGAATGTCAAGACAGACATCAATTAGAACGAGTAATAGGCGACAGTGGCCTTCAATGAATCACTTGTAAAGCCAAGGGTAGCTGTCAAATCCAAAGAATAATTGCTACTATTGAATACAATTATATAGGCGTCAGTGGCCTCAGAAAATCACTTGTGAAGTCAAGGGTAACTGTTAAATACAAAGAATAATTGCTACAATTGAATACAATTATATATGCGTCAGTGGCCTCAGAAAATCACTTGTGAAGTCAAGGGTAACTGTTAAATACAAAGAATAATTGCTACAATTGAATACAATTATATATGCGTCAGTGGCCTCAGAAAATCACTTGTGAAGTCAAGGGTAACTGTTAAATACAATGAATTAATAGGCGTCGGTGGCCTTAGTGAATTGCATGTCAAGATAGACATTAATCAAATAATAAGTAGGTGTCAGTGGCCTCAATGAGTTGAATGTCAAGATAGACATTAATAAAATAATAAGTAGGCGTCAGTGGCCTCAATGAGTTGAATGTCAAGATAGACATTAATAAAATAATAAGTAGGCATCAGTGGCCTCAATGAGTTGAATGTCAAGATAGACATTAATAAAATAATAATGATGCATACGTAAATGCAAATTGAAAAGAACGATTTACATAACCTGAATAAAATTTTGAAGAGGAGATGCGGCCAGGCAGACAGGCAACGACTCCGCAATACCAACAGGAACAGGACATCAGCAAGCGATGAAGTGATCAGGCCATGCGATGACAAGCATGGAAACGTCCACTACAGCAGGCGAATCCCCCAATGGAAAAGTAGGCTGGAGCGAGTAGAATTCCAAACGAATAATCCGATCTTCAAATTGTGGAATTTTTGGATTGATTTCCAAACAGTAGAGATGATGCACTTGAAAGTTTGAGGTTCACGAGGTGAAGCCAATTGTAGAAAAATGGCAACTGAAGCTTACACAAGGTTGTACTTTTAGACAAAGTTTATCCAGTTTTAACAGAGTAATTGAGTGAAGAACTCGATGAATAATTGAATCACATTGAAGAATGGAACAAACGAATTAATCTGAAGAATAATTCACACTTTAAAAAGGTTCTGTAAATCAAATGAATAGCGATGAAACGCTCACACGAGGTTGCAATTTTAGACAAAGTTTATCCAATTTTAACAGAGTAACTGAGTGAAGAACTCGATGAATAATTGAATCACACTCAAGAATAGAACAAACGAATTAATTTGAAGAATAATTCACACTTTAAAAACGTTTTGTAAGTCCGATGAACTCAGATGAAAGGTTTAGACCGAAGGCGTAAATGCACCATCAACTATCCACCATTGAAGAAGACACGGAGACGCTGCAAGCCTGCAAGCTACAATGAAAAAAGGCAAGCTGCCGGATGTGTTAGAAACGTAGGCAAAGCGCTCGCAAACAAATGGTGAAAAAGTAACAAATATCTAAAAGGTAAGATGCCTAAAGACAAGATTAAATTCTAAAAAATCGAATAGCACAAATATTAAAATTGCAACGGCAAAAAATCCGACGAAAAAGGTACGAATAGAAGTATAGAAAACCAGCTGATTAGAGCAGTGGTAAAGAACCGCGACTGAGACGTCACTGGTCAGCGCAGACGCACAAAAGACACAGCGCGCAGACAGACAGACATGATGACGACATGATGTCTATGTAGTAGCGGAACGAATAACAAGTGAAACCGTTCCAATAGATGCTTTGTCAGATTTTACATAAACTGGGCCCCTTGTGTCATACAGGGGTATGGCACAATAAGAAAAAGTAAGAAATATGTAAAATCTGGCAAGGCAATTGGAAATTGAAAACTGGGCCCCATGTGAGAACCAGGGGAAAAGAACAATGAAACCTAAAAACACAACATGAACCATAAGAGCAAGGGGATTAACTAGAATCCTCATCAATGGGAAGAGGTGCTAAACTCGAAATAGCCCTCTTGAAGGTGCCGGAGGGAGTGAGAACAGTGACAACTCGAACCTTGTCGTCCTTACCGGAAGAACTTCAGTAATGCGCGCCAGCTTCCAAGTGGACTGCGCGGAACCAGGATCCTTCAAGATGACAACCGTACCGACCTTCAAATTTTCACAACTGTTTAACCATTTGCCTTTTTTTCTGAAGAGTGGTTAAATAAGAAGTACAAGATTTGGGGCCGCCTACACGACTGGAAATAGGACTGGCGTAATCCAAACCACAATTATGAAAGTGAACATTAGCCTGAACGCGGGCCGCTGGTAAACTACCCATGATTTGCTCAGAACGAAGAGCCGAAAGGCGAAAACACAATATGCAATGCTGCAATACACTTTTGATGGTGCGACGGGTGGAGGGAAACCAAAATCGTTGTCTTACACTGGCCATGGTGGCCTGCACACCAGCATGACTTAGACGACGATGGTGAGCAACAATCAATGCACGAGTGAATTTGTGATTGCTAGGCAACAATATTTGATGTTTGTAATCAAAGGAAGCATTTGCATTTTGCAAACGTCCACCAACTCTGAGCAGAGAATCTGAGTGAATGAATGGTGACAAGGCTTTAATAGAACTATTAGGCAATAGCTCCTGATTTTGACGCAATGCTTTAAGTTCAGCAGAGAAAGCTTCTTCTTGAATAGATTTGAAGATACAATTTTCAGCTTCTGAAATTTCAGAGATAGTTAATTGACCAAAGCGCGGAGTGACTGAATTTTGTTTTTTACAATTATGAATGAACCGTAGAACATATGCTGTTGTACGACCGATTTTGTGATAGGTGGAGCAACTATTGATTATACCTGAAATAACATCATTATGAGAAGAATTGGTAGCTAATACCTGAACTGATTGAGAACTGATTTCCTGAACTGACTGAGAACTGATTTCCTGAACTGATTTCTCTAACTGATGAGAGACATCATTTGAAGTTAGGACATTCGATGTGACCCTACGGGGAGCGGCCACAGGTGAAGCGGGGAGGCACGAACGAGGTGCTGCAATAGGACGAATAGCTTTACAAGAACCAAATATCACCCAACCTAGACTGGTTTTCTGAAGAATGGGAGCGTTTTGAGCCAGATACAATTTACCAGGCTGAAGTATAGATGCGAATATGCCAGCACCAAGTAATAAATCTACAGGTTTAGATTGATCAAACGATGGATCCGCTAATTTAAGTTCAACGGGAATTGAAATTTTAGAAAGATCGATGTTCACCCTAGGAACATTAGATGATATGCTATCAACTACAATACAATTTTCTTCAACCGACCACGAACTATCAGATGAAGACAAGCAAACAGAATGAGAAACAGATGATTTGGTCTTATTCTCACCTACACTATGAATCAAAGTGTCAGAATACAAAGTAACAAGTGACAATTTTTCAGCCAACCTAGTTGACATCAAATTACAATCAGAGCAAGAATCTAAAAGCGCGGTTGCTTTAATAAATTCCCCACTAGAAGTTTGAACCAAAACCTCGGCAGTAGGTAACAAAGCGACAGTTGATTGCTGTTGCAAACACAGAGACGAAGTGGAGCTCATTGTGACATGAGAGTTCTTCTGAGGCTGTTCTGCATGAGAAACAGCTTGCTTAGTTGTTTCCGCATTCTGAACCATGACGGAATTCAAAACAGCATTCTTACCCTTGGAGGGAGCAAAAGATTGAGAATGAATAAGGTTTGAAGTTACCTTATCCTTAGAAGTAGGCTGAGTGTCCCGTGATTGAGGATACGACCTGTGAAGAACAGTGTGGTGACTCTTGCCACAAAGTGTACATGATTTGTCCGAACAAACATGATTGGGTGTGAAAGGCTTGAGGCAATTATAACATAACCTTTTGTCACGGACAGCATTCCAACGATCAGTAACCTGTAACTTCAATAATTCATTACAACGATTTGGAAAATGACCAACAGAATTACAAAAACTACAAGGTGACATAGAAGAGGTAGTAACCTGCATCCTAGCTTGAACATTTGATTGACTTTGACTGAACTTCGGCTTGCTATGAGCACCAACCGAGTTGGATGTACTTTGCTGTACATTTCCTTGATGATGGTTAGCTGAGCTTGAAGCAACAGCTTCCATGATTTTGCATTGTGATTCCAAAAAATTCCAGAATTTATCAATGGTGGGAATGTCGTGTATACCAACACTCTTTTCCCATTCTCGAACAGTAGCAGTATCCAACTGCAACAACATTTTGTGCATATACAACAAGTCCTTGATTTGGACTCCAAGTTGAAGCGCTTCGAGCGCGGTAATGTGGGACTTGCAAAAGTCAATGAATGCCCGTAATGATTGCGGACAGTTACGCTTTATGGTAGGCGGAGATTCAATTGCCGTGACGTGCCTGGCAGCAATTAATCTCTTGTTGTCATACCTCTCCCTTAAGAGGTTCCATGCAAGCTGAAAACCATTTTCGTCAGCTTCAATGTGTACCACTCTAGCAAGAGCTTCACCACTGAGTGATTGGCGAAGATAGAAAAATTTCAATGAATCATTAATGTTATCTTGATTACCAATAATATTAGTAAAAGCACTTGAGAATGCTTGCCATTTTGAAAGCTCCCCATTGAAGCGTGGAAGCGGAATCTGAGGCAACTGAAAATTTGCCAAAGGTGCGTTTTGAGATGTTGGCCGCTGGGAAGCACCAGCAGTGGCCTCATTGATGCGTTGTCTGCTTTCAAAGGCAGTTAATGCAGCGTTTGCCTTAGAGGTAATGGAGATAAACTTATTGAGTATCTCAAAATGAGTTGAAGTGTCCTGTGCTTGCAACTCTGAATTCGATAATTGTTGATGTATCTTATCATACTTAATTCTAAGTGAACCTAGTTTGTTTTTTACAGTCAATAGTTGATAATAAGTGGCTTCAGTGTCCACAACATAATCGTTATAGCTGGTTATGAACCAATCTATTTCCTGGTGCAAATTGTCTCTTGTATTGAAAAGAGCAGAAGGCTCAGGAAGTGAATCTTCCTCATGATCAGACATGCTTGAAAATTAACAGAAAAACCTGAGTGAATGACACAATAGTGCACTGTAGCAATGTGATTGCTGCGCCAATAAGCAACCTTGGGCGCTGGTCCAGCACGCAGAGAGGCACGCCTGTGGGTTTGAGGCAAGTTGTATCAAGCTTGCTGTGCGGCGAGTCAAGTAGCGAGCTCGCAAGGCGGTGTAGTTTGCCGTGTGTTGCTTTCTCAATGCGCAATAGCCGTCTGTGACCAGTTCAGTGCGGTTCAGTCTCTCAGGGTACAAGATAGTTGATAGCTGGTGCATACACGTCGCAGCGTGCTTTGAGTTGCAGCCAGTACTGAAAATTTGAAACAAGTGTGTGAATGCTTAATATTAAACAATATAAACATACAAAGGTACAATGAAATAAAATATACTCTAGAGTGGGACCTAATCATTGGCGTCAAGCTAGACTATTAGGCACATGGTCACTGAAACCCCAAGGTTCAATGGACCAAGAAATGGGTAATAAAAATTAACAATTATCCTAAGTGAAGACTGGCTCAAAAATGAACGGCTTGGAGGACCAATTTTTACAATTGGTCCAATTAACAATTATCCTAGATAAAAACTGGATCAAGAAATCCGGCCCGGAGGACCAATTTTTATGACAGAATCCAAGGGCAGGGCAGTGGACTGTGAATGATAGTTGGTATAAATACCTACAAATAAATCTTTGAATTCTGTACATAAAAATACTGATAGCTTGAAGTGTGGTAAGTACGCCAATAAAAGACTAAATGAATCAACAATATAAGATTTAATAATAATAAGATGATAATAGTAGGCAGATGGCCACATACAAAAACAATTGTGTCAAGTATCTTGGGATCAATAAAATAATGATAGGCAGGTGGCCACATACAAACATTGAATCAAATATTTTGAGATCAATAAAATAATAATAGGCAGATGGCCACATACAAAGGCAATTGTAAGTAGGTTAAGTCTTTGAATCCTTAAATAATAATAGGCAGATGGCCGCATACAAAAAACAATTAGTCAAATCTTGGGAAAATTACAACATGTGAAATAATGTAGAGAACTACAAAATTTAAAAGAAATTAGGTCAATGACATTAATGACCATTGAAGTATGACAATAAATGCAAAGGTAGTAATAATGATACCTGAAATGAATATAAATTGAGGGCAATAATGAAAGTTATTACTAAGGTACAATAATAATGATTAAAAAATGACAATAAGCTGTAAAAAATGCTCAGCAAATAACATACATAAAAAATATATGTGGCATAGGCCTTCAGTGATTTGAATGTCAATATAGACTTCGACCAAATAATTAATAGGCGTCACTGGCCTTAGAATAACACTTAAGAGCTAAGGGTAGCTAATAAATACAATGAGGACAGTCCGGGTTGAATATAGGCGACATGGGCCTTCAATGAATTGAATGTCAAGACAGACATCAATTAGAACGAGTAATAGGCGACAGTGGCCTTCAATGAATCACTTGTAAAGCCAAGGGTAGCTGTCAAATCCAAAGAATAATTGCTACTATTGAATACAATTATATAGGCGTCAGTGGCCTCAGAAAATCACTTGTGAAGTCAAGGGTAACTGTTAAATACAAAGAATAATTCTACAATTGAATACAATTATATATGCGTCAGTGGCCTCAGAAAATAACTTGTGAAGTCAATGGTAACTGTTAAATACAATGAATAATTGCTACAATTGAATACAATTATATATGCGTCAGTGGCCTCAGAAAATCACTTGTGAAGTCAAGGGTAACTGTTAAATACAATGAATTAATAGGCGTCGGTGGCCTTAGTGAATTGCATGTCAAGATAGACATTAATCAAATAATAAGTAGGCGTCAGTGGCCTCAATGAGTTGAATGTCAAGATAGACATTAATAAAATAATAAGTAGGCGTCAGTGGCCTCAATGAGTTGAATGTCAAGATAGACATTAATAAAATAATAAGTAGGCGTCAGTGGCCTCAATGAGTTGAATGTCAAGATAGACATTAATAAAATAATAATGATGCATACGTAAATGCAAATTGAAAAGAACGATTTACATAACCTGAATAAAATTTTGAAGAGGAGATGCGGCCAGGCAGACAGGCAACGACTCCGCAATACCAACAGGAACAGGACATCAGCAAGCGATGAAGTGATCAGGCCATGCGATGACAAGCATGGAAACGTCCACTACAGCAGGCGAATCCCCCAATGGAAAAGTAGGCTGGAGCGAGTAGAATTCCAAACGAATAATCCGATCTTCAAATTGTGGAATTTTTGGATTGATTTCCAAACAGTAGAGATGATGCACTTGAAAGTTTGAGGTTCACGAGGTGAAGCCAATTGTAGAAAAATGGCAACTGAAGCTTACACGAGGTTGTACTTTTAGACAAAGTTTATCCAGTTTTAACAGAGTAATTGAGTGAAGAACTCGATGAATAATTGAATCACACTGAAGAATGGAACAAACGAATTAATCTGAAGAATAATTCACACTTTAAAAAGGTTCTGTAAATCAAATGAATAGCGATGAAACGCTCACACGAGGTTGCAATTTTAGACAAAGTTTATCCAATTTTAACAGAGTAACTGAGTGAAGAACTCGATGAATAATTGAATCACACTGAAGAATAGAACAAACAAATTAATTTGAAGAATAATTCACACTTTAAAAACGTTTTGTAAGTCCGATGAACTCAGATGAAAGGTTTAGACCGAAGGCGTAAATGCACCATCGACTATCCACCATTGAAGAAGACACGGAGACGCTGCAAGCCTGCAAGCTACAATGAAAAAAGGCAAGCTGCCGGATGTGTTAGAAACGTAGGCAAAGCGCTCGCAAACGAATGGTGAAAAAGTAACAAATATCTAAAAGGTAAGATGCCTAAAGACAAGATTAAATTCTAAAAAATCGAATAGCACAAATATTAAAATTGCAACGGCAAAAAATCCGACGAAAAAGGTACGAATAGAAGTATAGAAAACCAGCTGATTAGAGCAGTGGTAAAGAACCGCGACTGAGACGTCACTGGTCAGCGCAGACGCACAAAAGACACAGCGCGCAGACAGACAGACATGATGACGACATGATGTCTACGTAGTAGCGGAACGAATAACAAGTGAAACCGTTCCAATAGATGCTTTGTCAGATTTTACAGCTGGATCTTTCAGAATGATCGATTTTGTAAGAGCCTGCTCATCGAATAACTGTTGCTCTCTTATTGAAAATTAACATGCTTTCCCTGGCTCTTTTGTAATTCAATTACTCAATGCTGATCAATTTGATAAAGCGATCATTGAATAAGGAATTAAAAACGTGGAAACATTAATTAGAGTATAATATTATTTCTCTCAACATCCTTCATATCTTAGCCTATTTCTCTTAGTAATACTTTGAGTGATAATATAGACCTATACTTCTTCAATCACTGTTTTTATCAGCATAATAATTAGGCTTGGCTTGAATACTTTATTAGTCCAGGCGCTGGCTTACATTGAGCATACATGAGAGAGGCAGAGAATTTGACTTCGGATTATTGTTAGGGGGTCTTTAGTGTATATGAAACTCGATGTCGTCACGTCCCAGGGTGGTCGACAGATTGGGGGGGAGGGGGGTAAGTTGTAAAAAACGCGCGCTTATAAAATCGCCTGTCCTGCAGTTACTATTCATAGTACAGCTTTGACTTTTTTCTCAATATCATGTACTTATAACTGGCTTTCAATGTGGTCCTCTACATTTTTGCGATAAACCGCATAGTTTTTCCGCAAAAAAATAAAATATCTAGAAAAATGTATTTTTTTATTATGGACTTTTTGTTATTTCTTGAATATTTAAGTCGTTAGCCGACTTAGAGGAAAAAGTTCCCAATAAACGTTGTAGGCCGTTTCTTCCTGAATTCAATGATATATATAGTTTGGGGGTTACGATCATAGATGCGGCAGTGGGAGGGGGATAAGTAGCACTGTAACGCTGCGAAGCGGTCCTCCCCCATGATTAATGCGCGTAGTGGCCTGTCTATCGCATCGCTCCTACTATTCTATGCATTCAAACTATGTATTTCAGAAACTCTATCTTATGTATTTTCGGTCGCTGAACACTTCAACTCTCAAGCCTCAATAATTGATAATTCTCATCATAATATACAAATTATGGTCAAAATTACAAACTTCATCTCATTCTGCAAGGAAACTAAGAAATGACTGAAATAAACGAAACTTGGGTTTCAAGGAATATATTAAGATAGAAAATGATCATATTTATATGTGTTCATGTTTTATAAATAAATTAATTTAAATGATGCAAATGATTAAAATAAATTTAAATGATTAAAATAATGTATTTTAAATTAATTTATTGTGATGCGCTTCAGGCTACATTATTAATTACACACTGGCCACGCTTACTTGATATAGTGGTCAGTTAATTTCCAAGAAATGTTTGTGGAATTTCTTAGTTCTTTATGGTGGAAATGGAATTCATCATCCATTCATTATCATAATAATTATGTTTAATGTGAAAATGTTAAACTTTCGTGAATCTTCAGTTTGTCGTGAACTTTCGAGAAAGTATATCCATATAATAATAGATATGTGCCAAATCAAAATAAGATGAAAATTTAAATATTAATTCAAATTATTTCTAACAGTATTATTATAATGGTATTTCACTAACTTTTGATTGATTCATCCATTATGGTATCCCCGTTCAGACTGTTTTTAAATGGTAACAAGTTATTCAGTATCAAAATTTGGGAATAGAATAGTTTTGGGCCATGCCTGTTAATCTTTCCCAAACATATTTATATGATTTATAATTTAATCCACAAATGAATGAATGGATGTATACCTGCACATAGCTAACGTATAGATTATTCCTTTATAGATAATTGCATGTTACAATTATAAATCTCTGCCACAGATTTAAAAATCAAGTCTCGATGGTTTGGAGAGCACATTATTGGAGTGATTCTTTTAATCTGCTGCTTCTAGTATATTCACTACCTTTTTTGAATTTAGACTATAGACATAAAAAACTATGTCCACCTGTATCACTCCATCTTCATTGAGAATTTTCATAACTCTTCTCATCACAAAGTTTCCATAATCTTGCAGCGTATTGAAAGTTTTGAAAAGTGAAGTGGGAGTTGAATTCAGGAGAGCCATGTCATCATTATGCGAATTTGTCAACGATATTTAAGGATTTAGTCAAATCCACAACTAGTTTCACTACTGTAATTATTTCATGGGCCAAGTGAGATTAAGCGTTTTTTTGTCAAATATCCATCAGATGTTGACAGAGATTGCGGTTATTGTAGAAATTCATGCTGCACTAAAATTTCAATGCTGAATTATATTTAAACAGCTACCTAGTAAAAATACAGAGATCAGATCTTTTTGTTCTAGAATGAACAAAGACTAGGATTTTTTGTTTGATTGCATCGTGGAGAATGACAGAACTCTGTTTCTTTTTATATGTGAGAATACACTTTTACTCGTACAATTTGCCACAACTAGGTTCAGATAAAAATCGTTGAAGACCGAATGACTATTTCTTTATACATTCAAAAGAGAATCACACACTTCTTCACTTGCCTCCATACCATTGATAACATTATGCAGATTCTGTTGTCCATCAGAGTCTTGAAGAAAAATGTAATGTTCTCGTTTATCTCGTACAGTTTCTATGTGCAATACCAGAGCACGAATACAATTCAAGATAATTTAAACTATGTTACAATAATCAGTAATAAATTTCAAGTAGTCATTGATTTTGCATTGTAATTCTAAAAAAACTCCACAAATAGCTCCTGACTTCTTTCGAATATACTTTGACAATCTCTCATATTTGAACCGTTCATGAGTCCTTCTTTGTAGTTGTTTCATTGAATTGATTGCTTGCTCTCACACCTTAATTAGACTAATCTCCCCTCAATGGATTTCCAACAGTATTCTCTCCAAATATTTCAGATTCAACAAAGATAACTCCCATTCCACTTCCATTCAAGTACCACCCCAAGACAATCAGTCAAACTCAGCCAGATGAAACGTATCTATTCGTAGATTATTTAAGCTACAGAAATCAGTTGATGAAGCTGCGTTTACACCAAAGTTATTAACATAATGTGGATAACTTAATCTTTATAAGATTGAACGGAACTTGACAAACACATATGTTCATCATGTGTATGATAAATTATGTTCAATCAAATAGAATCTATAAAGATTAAGTTATTAACATCTCGTTAATAAATTTGGTGGAAACGAAGCTTTAGAGTTGTATTTCCTCTGTATTCGAATATTCAGTCATATCACATGGGAGTAATTGGCATCATATCTATTTAAAAAGTATAATATATTTTGTCCAATAGTTTTTTCCACTGAAACCTTAAGGTCAACATTTAAAGTCCAAAAATTGAAAACCAGAAAGTCCATTAGAGCATTAATGTTATTATATGAAATTCTAAATAATAATATATTCATGGCAGATTTAATCAATTTGTTAAATTTTCATGTTCTATGCAAAAGACCAAGACTTAATATGCTATTTCAAATACCGTTTGTCAGAACCGCTCACCATTTCAATTCCTACCTAAATAGAACAATGAGATTGTACAATAGACTAAACCCATGCCTTGATCCCTTCTATGACCGCTACTAATTCAAGAGATCTTGTGGAAGATTATGCTGCTCAATTAATGAATAAATTATTATTTTTGAGCTCTACTAACTCTTCTTTCTTCAAATGTTTCTTCTTTCTATATGTATCTTTCATCCTATACCCCTTTACTAACTTTCTGGAATCTAACCAAAAAATCGTTCTCTTCTAATCTTATTAGTTATATACTGAATCGTGATTTTATAAAGTGCGATATTATTTTTTTTGTTTTCTTTTTTGTATGTTAATTGTAATGTTAAACTATCATCTATGTCATTAAGGCTCGTACTGGAGTTTGTCTGTGAGCCTATGTTTTCTTGGAATAAATAAATGAATAAATAAGATATTCGTGCTTCAATTGTAAATTTATATTGAGAAAATATTTAACTCCTGTTACACGGTGCTCTATATGGGGTAGCCTATATTATTTGTTAAACTTACTCCATTTCTTGACTTTCGAAATCCCAAAGTGATCATTGAACTAAATCGAATAATTATTCTCTCTTTATGAGATATTAGTTTTTTATCGACTGAGAAACACAAATAGGATTCCAAACAAGAAACAAGATGGTTTATCATTACAATGTAATCATAAATAATGATAATGAGATGAAGTTTGTAATTTGACCATAATTTGTATATTATGATGAGAAATATAAATTATTGAGGCTTGAGAGTTAAAAAATCGTGTTCAGCGACCGAAAATACATAAGATAGCGTTTCTGAAATACATAGTTTGAATGCATAGAATAGTAGGAGCGATGCGATAGACGGCCACTACGCGCATTAATCATGGGGGAGGACCGCTTCGCAGCGTAACAGTGCTACTTATCCCCCTCCCACCGCCGCATCTATGATCGTAACCCCCAAACTATAAATATCATTGAATTCAGGAAGAAACGGCCTACAACGTTTATTGGGAACTTTTTCCTCTAAGTCGGCTAACGACTTAAATATTCAAGAAATAACAAAAAGTCCATAATAAAAAGTACATTTTTCTAGATATTTTATTTTTTTGCGGAAAAACTTTGCGGTTTATCGCAAAAATGTAGAGGACCACATTGGAAGCCAGTTATAAGTACATAATATTGAGAAAAAAGTCAAAGCTGTACTATGAATAGTAACTGCAGGACAGGCGATTTTATAAGCGCGCGTTTTTTACAACTTACCCCCCTCCCACCCAATCTGTCGACCACCCTGGGACGTGACGACATCGAGTTTCATATACACTAAAGACCCCCTAACAATAATCCGAAGTCAAATTCTCTGCCTCTCTCATGTATGCTCAATGTAAGCCAGCGCCTGGACTATATAGTTATTTCGAGCTTTCTCGTTATTTATTACGTTGTACACATTCGAGCTGTTTCCTTTGTTCATTGTGATATTCTTCTGCAAACTCAACCAATATCTATCCTTTCAAAATTGATTCTAATACCAATCTCAATGCAGAATACATATAAAGGAAAAGCTAATATTAATTAGATAAAAGTAAAATCAAGAGCGGTTGCAGAGAATAAAGGTTGTTAGTGCAGGGCATTCCATCAGTGATTTGAAAGGAGAATGTGGATGATCAACGGATGAAGATGATAAGCGCACCACTTTCCCCCCTTATGATATTTGATGATTTCGTTTGTTATTACCAATCAATTGGATTGATCAACAATTAAATTCCAATTTAATTTTCGATAAAGAACTTTATTGGTTTCAAAATTATTTACACTCAGTGACCAAGGCACAATCTAGTAACATAATTTTTATCACATATACATCACTCACACTCTATGTGGTAGAAAGCCCCAATATATGGAACAAAAGGAAGTATGGGGTGATAGTATAACACTCACATTCATAAATGCATTATAAACTGAATAATTTGCTATTTGAAAAAATATCTTAAAATATGCCCAACTATATTATCTTTCCGGTATAGGAAAATAATGTGGAGATTGAAAATAATTGGAATTTACCACGCACATTATCCTGTTTTAAGTTTATGAGAGTTCAATTTCTAGAATTGAAATGCCCTCCGAGTTGATTAAAGAGATTGTCATCCTTTCTATTCTTTCAAACAGGAATTCAACCGATCACTTGCCTTATAGAATTATCAAGTTTATTAGAAGGAATATATTGTAGGATACTTATAGTATGAATTCATATTCATACGCATACTTTTCAATGTATGATTCATTTTCATTAAATTCATTATTATTGAATCATGAAGAGTTGATTTTCCCTTTGACAAATAAATAAAGAATGAGAGTTCTACAATAAGTACCAATTGAGAATTCCTCTTACAAATAATTAAATTAGAAATATGTGTTTCAGAATACGAGATCAAGTATTCAATACAATTATTGAGAATTCCTCACACACAATCCATGCTTTAATATAATATTCGCCCTTATATTTTTTGTTATAGTTTTCAATTAGAAAGATTCAACCAGAAAACTATTTCCTCATCAAGTATGTGAAAGCCATAATTTTCCTGAAAAAAGAGTTCCTCCTAAGGGATTAGGCAAGAAGTTCTATTGATTCTACATATGATATACAGTACACAGACAAGATAAAGGATTGTGAAAGAAATAATAGTACAATCAATGTTTCATGTTCTTAATACCTTATTCAATGATCGATTTATTGAATTCATTAGCATTGAGTAATTGAATTACAAAAGAGCCAGGAAAAGCATGTTAATTTTCAATAAGAGAGCAACAGGTATTCGATGTAGGCTCTTACAAAATCAATCATTCTGAAAGATCCAGTCGTCCAAGAGTATTGAGTTTCTAAAAAAAATTAAAGATAAATATTGTATGAGTCGTAGGAGATGTCGATGGGACTTGAAAGTTATTTACTTTTTGAGAAAAAGACTTACAAAGCTGCTAAATTTAACATTGGAAATATAGGAGGAATAGATATTTAGAGTACCAATGATGTCACACTGATCATCCGACTCTGATCATTAAAAGATCGAGATGCACGTGGCCAGTACCTTGTATTCCAAGTAACTTGGTGTTATCTACAGCTTCCACTTTTATAGAGAGATAAAATGAATGCATATCGTTTGAACTTGCCAGTTCAAGTTCAACTACCCAATAGCGTTGTTACGCGGGAAAAGTTATCCAATTCAGTTCCTTGGCGGGCGACAGCTGAACGAAGCGCGACTTTTGAAAATTTCTGCCTAGCGTCACAACTCTCATAATAATTATGTTTTTTCGGCTTAGGAAGGTGAAGGAGTCATGGGAAAATTCTACAAAAAGTCGTGAACGTTTTTTTCATATATTTGAGATTCTTCTAAATTTTCAAATCAATCTGTCCAAATTTAACAAAGTTATAAGCATTTTCAAATGTGATGCTGGTTAAGAATAAAAATAGAGTAATATCCGTATTCCCTACCAGACATTCAGCTGAACTTTGAGTTCTCATTTTATTCTATGGAAAAATGAATGCATTTTTAGCATTTCTGAGCTTGGAATCATATTTTTCAAATGTTTCTTCATATCTTTATCCAATCAGGTACAATTTATATAATATACAGTGATGCAGTAATTAAGATTTCTATTACATAAATACATACATTACATATATAAATTAATAAATATATACATTATATAAATTACATACTTGAGTATATTCTTACCATTGAACGGACCAACACGAATTGTAGAGATTTAAACAAAAGATCCACCTTGTGTTAAGGAATGAACCTACACTTCTATGGATGAATACTTCGTATACAAATCAATTAATATCAGATAATTTGATAATATTCTAGAGATTGGAGTTAGACTCACTAATATTCTATAAGGAATAATTGTCATACTTGGAAGATGTTGGAGTACATTGCTCATTATAATGTAAATGTAGTAACAGTTTGTTTTAATGATTCCAGTAGTCCTTCATTATTGTACTTTCTTGTGTATGTCACTGCAATAAACTGAATTTATTGATACACGAAATAATTCTAAAATCAATATAACAATAGGCAGTGTTCGGTAAAGATGGTATTGTGATTAAAATTCATTCAAAGACCTGGCATGCTGCCCAAAAGTCTTCATTCAGTTTTAACAATCGAAACCTTGATATTATTCCAGCAAATAAGTTTGAATTTCACGGCCATTCCCCAATTTTATTCAGATGTTCATACCTTAAGATTAGTGTGGTTAATTTCTGATGAGAAAGTCAAAACATTTTTTTTAATTTCCAATGATTGATAGATACCCAAAAGTCAAATTCTTTTATATTAACAGCCCATTTTTTATATTCTCAAGAGAAGGGATGTTTAAAACCTTTATGGTCGCTCACACCATTAGCATCCACCGACCTTGCCACCCACTGAAGCTTGCAGCTCCTGAACACATGCCTTGTATCCCCAAAAATTCCCTAATGTCATCTTGAACTTGAAAAATTTCATTTCGTGAAAACTGTACTTGTTCTATAGTTGTTATTGTCTCTCTAAGGGCCATTTGCACAGTGACAGTTTAAACGAAAATTCCATCTTAAACTGGATTAAATCCATATCAAGTCTCATTTGTTATAATGTGTTACATTTTGAGTTTAAGCCACCAGCTGATTAAATTCAGTTTAAGCTTTGACTGTGCAAATGGCTCTTAATTCGGTAATTCCCTTTCAACTGATACAGCTCATTGGGGTTTTCAGGGTAATCTCCTAGATTTCTACATTTATTGAGCATGCTTGACTTATTATGCAACTTCAAATAAATAAATAAATCAACTTTATTAATCAACTTTAAATGCATAAAAAAACGGTGCTTGTACAATTTTTTTCCTTTACATATTCTGACAACATGAAAATCTTAGTTTATTGACAATGCTCTACAAAATGTTTTGAGTTATGTGCAATACAAGTTCACGGAGCCGGTCACTGGTTGATTCAAACAAATCTCGAATCATTATTACAAAGACGAAGTATGGCAACGTTTGATGGACCTTCATGAGAAGTGAAATTTATTTACTATATGAGAATCGGCAACACAGCTCAGCGGACCAAACATAGGAGCACATTTCACGCAGCAATTATAATATTGAAGGACCTTCTTGAGGAGTAAAATTTGCATGCAACTCCAATGTTGGCGCCAAATCACTCAAGACCCAACATAGGAGTAGATTTTATATAGCAGAATTATATAAGCACTTTGGAGGTTAGAAAGGACCATCATGAGGTGAATAACTTTACAAGGATCTAGATCAATTATGGATGAATATATCATAAATTGAGTGGAATATAACCATTCAGCAAGTCAAGTTCTTCAGGTATAACATAATAGTTTCATTTTGTGACTATCTGATCAAATTTAAAATGGGGGGTCCCGGGGAACTACATAAGAGTTGAAATTTTACTGGACCCACAACAGGTACAAAAACGTAAATATATATATATATATATATATATATATATATATATATATATTGTCACATTCTTTTTTATAGTTAAAAAACGATTAGCCTCCTGCTTGGCATCAATCGGTAGAGCATGAAATATTTTAATAATTATAAAAATCAGGTCGTGGTTTTTTATAGGATACAGTCTCTTTTTGGTATGACATGTTCTTGTCATCATACATTAAATGGGCTCATACGGAAGCTTATAAAAATAGTACTGATAATTTATCAAAAAATATATATATGGTACTTATCCTATAGTATTGAGGAATAAGAATAAATCGCACACCATAAACAATTTGATACATATATTAACAAATATTGCAGAAAATAAATCAGAGCAAAAAATATATAGAGCGATAAAAAATATATAATATAAGATAGAACAATAATCGAAATCAATAAAATATCACAGGCTAAATACTATTCTTTAAATTTCATAGCACAAAACGTTACCATGTGCTTTTATTTTTATGATCATATCACCTGTCGACTTGGACAATTCTATTTAAACTAAATTTTTAAAATCAGCTTGATAAATTGACAAACTAGTAATCCAAATATATATATTGAATTCTATAGTATCTGATAGATTTCTCTGTAATAAATATATTTTTTTATCTCAGGGTGCGAGATTCGGCACCTGAAGGAATAAATAGAGCAATTCATTTAATGAATCAGAGCTACAACAAACTATCACAAATTATATTTCAGAAATTAATGATCATATGAATATGTATTAACAGCATAGATTTTATACTTCTTTGATTGATAGATCTTCCAATATATGAATTGATTTGTTACTTTTCTAATAAAATACCTTTAATACTACATTCACTTGCGCAAGTATTTTTTACCAAATTCTTAATTTATAAGAAAATGCTTTCGACGAGCTAGCTTTGATTCTTATGTAATTTCGAAGCACTGAGGGCGCCCTATCACTATTTCAATATTTCTCACTCACGTGTCGGAATTTTCTTATGAGCTGCTGATGTCGATCCAACTCCTGGTGGTCCTGGATTATTGTAGCCGGAGTCATCTCAAAGTCTTATAAGAAATTCAGTAATTCAATTTAACTTTAAATTATTACAAGATATAGCAAGGTATTACGCTCTATAATTTTTAGTGACCTCTCATGGTGGCAGTTGGCAGGCAAGTGTGGTTCTCGTTTCTCAATTTTACAATTCTTATTTCTGATTTCTAAATTTGCATAAAATCTGAATATTCTATTCCTCCGCCATTCAAGGCTCAAATAGACCGTACCAAAATATTAAATAATTACTTATATTATTTCTTTAATAATTTCTTTGCCTTCGGGCCGTATACAAAACATAATCTATACAACATTTTTTTATAAATTCTTATTATTTGTAGAAATATATACAAATATATTTGAATCGGCTCACTATTGCCGCCTATCAATTGCCACTATTTGATTGGTGCATGCAAATTATTACAATATTCATGCGCCCAGTAACCTCCTACTTCCTTAATACATTCAATTATTTTCGTTGGGGTTTTTAAATATGCTTTTTACAAGCCAAGTAATTTTTTATAGATTATTAGTTGTTTCATACATTACAATAATTAGTCATGTGAGACTTTTAGTTCCTCAAATTGCATACTGTTTTGCCACAATGAATTTCTGCCAAGGTGTTTGGTCAGATTCTACGTTGTATGGCTCGGTCGATCGTTAGGTCGCCGATCAGTAAATATTTTATGCCTAACCTCAATTTTCAATATTTTATATAATATTATATATTAGCAAAATTTATTTCCATTCCTCTTAGGCTGTTGTACAGTTTAGCCAGGATGTCTGATATTATCTAATCTTTACGTTATCTCTTTGGCGATATTAGCCAATTACTTCACTCAGACCTATAAATATTTCAACTAGGGATTTTTATTTATCAATCCAAATCAAATATGTTACAATATATATATTTATCTATTTATTTATTTATTACATTTGAGTGTTTCACGGATGGATATATTATATGTAAAAGAATTAACCGGGTACATCCGTTTGTTTTGACTTACTTGAGTCTGACGTTTTGTCGCCATCGTAGACGACATCTTCTGAGGGTGGTGTCGAAATCCACACTGAGTCTTAGGTATTCTTCCAGGGTCAAAGTGCATACCTCCTACCCCCTCCCTCAACTTGCTTGGGCTGGCACTGTTGGGTGAGTGAAATTCCAGTGAAGCGCCAGCCCAAGCAAGTGGAGGAAGGGGGTAGGAGGTATGCTCTTCAACCCCGAAAGAATACCTAGGACTCAGTGTGGATTACGACGTCACCCTCAGAAGATGTCGTCTGCGATGGCGACAAAACATCAGACTCAAGTAAGTCAAAACAAATGGATGTACCCGGTTAATTCTTTTACATATATATAAATGTTATATATTATGTGTGTATATATGTATATGTGTATGTGTATATGTATATGTGTGTATATATAATATATATATATACACAATTCATTCTATAACAGGTTTAAAGGTTTGTATTTGTTGGATGGGTGGGGGATGGTTGTCATGTGATCGTTCTAGGGCCGGACAGTTCCAGTCATTTGTTCCAAAAGATGTTTTTTTAAGGTCAGGATGAAGCTCACTCGGCTCTCCCGACCTGATAGAAACAGGAAGTGCATTCCATTCACAACAGGCACTGACTAAGAAGGATTTTGTGAAAATAGTAGTTCGATGATTGGGTATCCTCAAAGTACTTTCTCCAGTTCTAGTATGTGAAGCATCTATCCTCCTACCTTCAGAGACAAATTTGAAATCATCTTTAAAATAGTTCGGATTACCATATTTCAAGATATCTCTAACAAGCTCGACTATTCGAAAAAGCCTTTGATCGGGAAGCTTCAATGTTGAACTAGCAATGTGGGCTGGGGTGATATGATCATGGCGTTGGAGAGAGTAGACAAAACGTAGACAATAATTCTGGCAACGCTGTAGTTAATCATTCAGAGTGACTTGCATATCGTTAAGAACAGAATTACAATACATTAAATGTTGGAAGATGAGAGATTGAACCTGGTTAGAATTCTCATAAACTCTAAGTGTGTGTATTGACTATTGACTCTAGCAGTACCTACCACCTCCTCACCCTTCCACCTTGTTGTGACGTTCTTCAAGAGATCTTCAGTTGATGTCCAGATGTCATCGGTTTGTGTTGATTGCTCGCTCAATCACTCTTTCAAGGTAAAACCTCATTTCAAATATTATTTTGAAAGTCACAATTTCATTCTTAAAAGTTAACTCTCGGTCCTCCATCATAAACCCTCTTAACATTTGGTCCAAAACCAGGACCGGATCGATCAGCTCATAAAAGTGTTAGTGAAAGTTTTGTTTCACATCGTAAATGCTCAGGCTTCACATTTTCAGAGTTTATTTCTTTCATATTACATATTCGGGACTCATCTCATTTGAAAGATCTATTTTTTTTTCTACAAAGAAATATGTTTATTTCATGTGATTATCTCTGTGCATTCAGAAGTTATTGAATTTCGAAATGTCTATTTTTCAAAATGACACCATAAAAATGGCGTGTCGCGTTCATTGGTGCAAGTCAAATTAATTACATGTGTTTACAATACCCTCCACGTGTCTTTCAAGTTCAGTGCTGCACCAGTATACAGGCATGGCCCTCGGGACTTTGCTGCCCTGGGTGAAAACGGAAAAACGCCGCCCCCCCAACACCGGGTCCAATTTTTTACTTAAAAATTTACCCGAAGGTTATCAGCTGTTCAAGTTAGAATTGACATTCAAGCAAATATTTGACAAATATAGATATTGGAGAACAGTAACACAAAATATCTTATTAAACTATTTTTATGTTCAGAACAGATACGGTACACAATAAAAAAACATAATTAAGACGGTAGTTTTAAATCAAGAGACTGCAAGAGAGTATTAGGCCTACTTGACTTGCTGAGTAATTGAAACTACAATTATTGCTACAACACGAGTTCGTTTATAGTCCATGCAACGAATGCTCAAAAAAGGTATACAGGGAAAAAATTGGAACACAATTTTTGATCTCACAGCTCTTCTAAGGATAGTAAGGGGGTGAACATATAAAAAGCTCTCACCCCCACCCCCTGTTCCAAATGAGTGGGGGTGGTTTGAAAGTACCATAAATTTTGGTTTCATGCATATATCTCGAACAATATGCGTCTTTCGGAAATTTTTGTCGAATACAGAATTAAAGCTTTTACAAATTAGCCTACAAGTTCCATCTGTAACAAGTTACCTACAAGTTTCATTTTTCCATATCTCTCATAGTTTTCTAGATTTGAGCTCTTGAAAGTGTCACAACTTGAAGAGTAAACATTCCGGCTCCGAGTTTTCTATTTTTTTGACCTTATAACTTTTTAATGATTGATTGAAAAAATCCATCCCAATTATGAGCTCAACGAGCATCATATTCTCATCAATGTGATGTATTATTTTATCATTTTACGTATTTCCCTACGATTGTTGTAGCTGTTATAGTGTTGAAAGAGTGTAAAATCTACATTTCAACAACAATAGATCAATTGACAAGGAAATTTGGATGGAACGTTTGGAACACAGTATTCGACATTGCAGTTATGTTTGGACTATGTAGAAGGTAGACATATCAAAAGACCTCATCCCTACCCATTGTGCCTAAGGGATGAGGGTAGTTTAAAAGTTGCGTTTTTTCATTTCTGGCTTACACACATGCATTTCGGTGACGTGTCTAACTGAACAAAAATGAATCTGGAAAAATTTTCTACAAGTTTCGTTCAGTGGAGTTCTGTGATATTTCCCTTAGTTTTCGAGATATCTACTTTTAAAAGTGTTAAATCTTTGAAAAGGCAGTTTTTCTTCCAACTTCTTGAACTTTCAGGGCTTATTGCTCAACAACAATGCAATGAAAACTTCACCCTCTACATTGAAGCTGCTATAACAAGGTAAGAAAAACTTGAAATAGTGAAATAATACATCATTTCAAAGAGAATTCAATTATCTACAATCCTATGATAATCATCAGTTCTTATGATGCATTGTTGGAGAGTTATATGCCCTGAAAAAGCAAAACATTGGATAAAAACCTAATTTCAACAATTACACACCTTCGAGAGCGAATATCTCGGGAACTGTTGGGATTATCACAAAATTCCACTGAAAAAAAAGTGTAGAGAATTTATCAAGCTTCAATAGTTATGTTGTTTGAACGAATTTTTCTCAAGATAAGAGCGTGGAAGCAATACGCTGAAAAATACAACTTTTAAACCACCCACATCCCCTTAGCACATGAGTTAGGAATGGGTACTTTTGATATGTTCTCCTCCTAACTATTCTCAGCAAAGTTGCAGAGTCAAAAATTTTGTTTAAAACATTCCCTCCAAATTTCATTGTCAATTGGTCTATTGTTGCAAAAATGGAGATTTCACACTCAACACTAAAGCTGCTGCAAAAGGTGTAGGGAAATTCGTAAAAGTGTGAAATTATACATCAAATTGAAGGGAATTTAATGCCTTATGAGTTCATGATCATCATGGATTTTTTCCGTCGATTTTAAAAAAGTTATTTCTATTTTTAAAAAATAGAAAAAAATGGTAGCAATCGTGTTTTTTTTCTCAAAAACATCACACCTTTAAGAGCAGATATCTCGAAAACTAGAGGAGATATAAGAAAAGTTGAAGAATGAATATTGCAGAGAATTTTGTAAGCTTTAATTTGTTATATGAAAGTCAAGTCATCAGGATACATCGTTTTTGAGTTTCATGCGAGAAACCAAAAAATTGTACCTTTTGAAATGTTTACCTCCTTACTACCCTAAACAGAACGACTGGGTTCTGTCTTGAATTGCCTTCCCAACTTTTCCCTCTATAACCTTTCCTTGACTTCTTTCCTTTCCTTGACTTTGCATAGTGATATGGAGAAATGTTACAGATGAAACTTGTAGGCCAATTCGTAAGTTTTAATTTTGTATTCGACAAAAATTTCTGAAAGACACATATAGTTCGAGATATAGGCTATGCAAGAAACCAAAATATGGTTGTTTCAAACCACCCCCACTCCCTGTGCTAAAGGGACTTCTAATATGTTTACCCCCTTACTATCCTTAGAAGAGCTGCTGGGTCAAACATTGTGTTCCAAATTTTTCCCTCTATAATCATTTGTTGATTGGACTATCAACACACCTGTTCAATTGATTAGGACTTGTCTTCCCTTTGCGTAGGAAAATTCCTTCTCCAATTCTTCAAGATCTAGGGACTGAGCTATTTTATGTTCGCTAGACCACTCAGACGTTCCTGGGACATGTTGATCTTTGATATATCTTTATCAGCTTGAGTTTGGAAAAGCCTGTTATATAATTTTACTATTCACATTTAATATTCTGATTTTTTAATATATTTATATTATAAAATTTCACGTTCCTTGAAATTTGCCGCCCCCCAAAAATCTGCCGCCCTGGGCGGCCCCCCGGTCTGCCCACCCCTGGGGCCGGGCCTGCCAGTATACAACCAAGAGGAAGCTCTTTGGTCACGTCTTTGCGTCCAGCAACGCCAAGTCTACGCGGCCAGCAACGTTTCAAGCTGCATCTTCAGTCACAAGCAAGGTGTTATGTATCCTTCTATGCAGTGCTCCTTCCAATCATTGTATTTTCACTTCCTCTCCCATTGCTCACTGCCAAACAGTAGTGTTCCGCTGTTAGCTGATTCAAAGTGTTTCTAACCTCATAGGTACTCAATCCATGTTGTTTCATTATTGTAAACATTAAAGCTGCGACATGGCTACAGCTGGAGATAGTTTCACGGAAAGCCTCGCTAATAATTCCGTTAGTGAAATTCAAAAGGTACAAAGTAACCATCTTCTACAACACAAGTTGCTAATAAACAAGCGTTCATTAATCATTCAAAAATTGACACTTACTTTGCAAAACGTCCAGACTGAAATATCTGACTCCTTGAGTATTCAAATTCAAAAGGACTTCTCCTATTGTGAAAATCTCCGTGATCAAATCTTCAAATTATCAATAATTTATGACATTGAAGATGAAACTTCAAACGAAATTTCCTTGAAATACAATGAACTCCATTCAAAATTTGTCAATCTAGGCCTATCCAAACAAATCAAGCTTGCTCTCCTGTCAAGTCTAACATTCAACTACCTAGAATCCAGTTAATTAAATTCTCAGGTAACGTATCCAAATGGAGTGAATTTTACAATAATTTCAAGGCCCTAATCCATGACAATGAGGCTTTGTCTGGAATTGAAAAATTTCAATATTTGCGTAATAGTTCATCTGAATCAGCTCTCCATACGGTCAATGGAATCCCTCTCTCAGATGATGGTTATAATTTAGCCTCTCAGCAATATTGAAAGCTCACTATTCTAATCCTCGTATCCTGTGTAATTATTTAATTGATCAAATTCTTGATTGCCAATCCGTGACTAAAGCTGATTATAATTCAATAAGAAATTTTGTTGATGTGAATTCTTCCGCAATTGAATCATTGAAAAGTCAGAATCTTGAAGACCCTTTTGATTTTATGTTGTTATATATAATGCTACGAAAACTTGAGACAAAAACTATGTTGAAGAGTACTAAGAGATAAACTGTCCCTTCATAAATGTATCATTCACTGCAATATGATAATATCAAAAATACAATATAAAAGTAACTATACTATCTAAACAGAAACTCAACATCTTCTAGTGAAAACAACCAAGATTTCAATTCCTTGAGAAAAATTCTTAAATTTAAACTAGAGGACACATGGAAAGGTAGATAATTATAAAACTTTAAAGCACAAAAAGTAAAAAACCTACGAAAAGCTTCAACATTAGCCTTCAACAGAATGACCTTATTTTGAAATCTCAAACGACTAGAGTAAACTCTAGCATTACTTTGAACATTTCCTCCTCTAATGAAAAATATTCTTAAAACTCTAAAGACATATAAATATCTTAATGGCAAAATATGAAATTGTTTAAAAAAAACCATTGCATGTTCCGTTCTAGGTACACGCGCCATTATTCTGATAATTTTCTTTTGTGCAACTAAAAGTGTATTGATATTTGTGAAATAAATACCTCCCCAACAAGTGATCCCATATTGTAGCTTACTTTCAATAATGGAAAAATAGATCAACCTTAATACATTTACATGGCAAATATTCTTTAAGTAGTAGAATGTTCTTATAGCAGATAACATATATTTATTAATAGAGTTAATATGCTCATTCCAATTACAATTTTTATCAATAAAAAGGCCTAAATATTTGATTTTATCAACTTGCTCAATAAGCATACAACTATGACAATTCAAATCATATAAAATTGCAATATCAGACTTTAAACAAATATTACATTTATAATACAAAGGTTTGATACAATAAATTTTATCCTTTAAAGAGGAATGAATAAACTTAGTTTTATTACTAAGGGATAATTTATTGAAAGAAAACCACAATTTTAATAACTGAAGATCATACTGAACATCCTTTTGCAATTCCAAAGCAGATTTTGAGTTGTAACATAAAGCAGTATCATCCGCAAAACTAGTAAGTGATCCTCTAAAGGGTCCACTACTAAGACTATTAATAAATATCAAAAAAAGAATAGGTCCAAGGACCGATCCTTGCGGAACACCACAGTTTATTGGTTTGAAGGAGCTAAATACATCATTATTAATTTTAACACATTGGACTCTGTTATTCAAATAGCTTTTAAAAAATTCCAAGCAAAACCCCTGAAGCCCGCAAACCACATTACATTCAGTAACAAACTGTGATCCACAGTGTCAAAAGCTTTGGTTATATCTATAAAAAGACCACCCACGCTCAATTTATTATTAAAGCCCTGATATAAATCTGCACAGAAATTCAATAACGCATCTTCTGTGGATTTTCCTTCCAAAAAACCAAATTGCTTTTCAGAGAAAAAACCATTTATTTTTAAGAAATCAATACATCGTTTTTTAATAGCCTTTTCAAAGATTTTTGCAAAAACACTAAGTAATGATATCGGTCTATAATTGTTCAAATCACAAATGTCACCTTTTTTAAAAAGAGGAATCACAACAGCAACTTTTAGTGATTCCGGAAAAATGCCATTGATAAAACTAAAATTAATCAAATACGAAAGTATTGGAGAAATTATACTACTAATCTCTTTAATAATAGAAGCAGATATTCTGTCAAACCCAGAAGATTTTTTCGAGTCCAATGAATTTATAATCATTTCTACTTCCGAAACAGTAGTCTCAAAGAAATAGAAAGAATTCATCACTCGTTTCAATTTGAATAAAGTCCTATACTCTTTATTTATCTCATCATCTGGCGGATCTAATTTAAGTTTCAGCTGATCACTAACACTAACAAAAAAGCTATTAAATTCCTCTGCAATCTTATTTTCATCTTCCAAAATGACACTAGGGTTTACCCCTGCTTTGATCTTTTTAATTTTATTATTTTTTTGACTTTTTTCCTAATATCTCATTTATAGTCTTCCATTGTTTCTTTATATCATTTTTATTTACACTAAATAAATTCATGTAATATTGCTCTTTTCTATAATCCATATCTCTTTTTAATCGATCACAATAGCGTTTAAAATAATTCTGAAATCTTAAATCACCTATTCGTTTCTTAACTTTTTTATACATTTTATTCCTATATCTTTGCCTTTCACACAGCGACTGTGTCATCCATGGTTTCAGAATGGTGTGCTTGTAATTATTTTTGCATTCCAACAATTCAGTAGCTTTATCAATATTATCGTTTAAAACATCAAGAAAAATATTAAACGCTTTATTTACATCACCCTCGGAATAAACTGACGACCAGTCCACCGATCTAAGATTATTTTTTAACAGTTCATAATTTAATTTCTTTCTATTAATTTTGTTATTTACAGAATGATTATTAAGTTTATCAGTTGAATGATCTTTCAGCTTAATACTACAAATGGAAATATCATGATCACTACGACCAGAGGACACAACATCTGAATCAAACAAAAAAACGTCGTGTTTAGATCTTACGTTAATATGATCTAAACAACTGCTACTATTTCCAAAAACACGAGTTGGCTTGCTGATTAATTCATAGAAACCATGGCTAGCCAATAAAGACCGATATTCAAAAGTATTAATAGAATGTTTATAAGTACATATATTAATGTCGCCGGCAAAAACAACATTATTATCTCTTACGCACGCAAAAACACCATTCAACTCACTCAAGAAATCTATAACTGAGTAAGCATGTAATCGATACAGAACGATAAAGGTAATTTCAACGTCTGAACCTACATTGACCTTGACATTAATCACATCGGCTGTTGTCATAGTCACATCATTTTCAATAGCGGAGAATCTTTGCGATATAAATACAAGTACACCTCCAGCTCTATAGTTTTCATTACATTTAGAAAACTGATTATAACCATCAATCATATATCGTCCTAGTTCTGCTGTTTCAATCCATATTTCCAACAAGATTATAATTTCTGGTAATTTATCTAAAGAATTTAGGTGTATTAAAAAAAGATCAAAATTTTCTCTCAGACTTCTGATATTTTGATTCATGATAATTAGCCCATCTGCGCACGTATTAGAAAGAAAATAATTCATCAAAATAAAAGAGTCATCTATATTTTGGTAAGATATTAATGAATCATCACTTATTGAACTCATTAGTCAGTTGACATATTAATGAATATTAATATATAAAATGAAAAACATAAATCGTCACCTTGCAATTAAACATAACAGCTTACTTGACCTACCTCATCACAGTTTGACAACGTCTTCCATAGATAGAATTTCACGTACAGGGGATGATGACTCCTTCTGCATTAGGATTTTCCCGTTACGTATCCATAAGTACGCATAGTTCTTTTCTTTCTTCGCTAGTCGGGCAGCTGCAAAAACTTTTCGGCGTCCATAGCAGAGGTTTTCATTGATGTAAACAGGAACAGTAGCACAAGAGAGACCAATGTCATTAGTACTGAAATCACGTTTGACTCTCCTTTTTTCCAATATTTTCAGTTTATCTTCTCGCCTCACGAATCGCGCAATTATTATTGCTGGACCAGCGTTATCACTCCTCTTACCCAGCCGATGACACACGTCTATGGCTTCCCTACTCACTTTGTGACCTAGAGCTGCCGAAACACCCGCGACTGTCTCATACAAATCTTCGTTTCCTTGTTCCGGAACACCATGAATCTCTATGTTATTAGATCTAGAGTATTGCTCGCTCTCGTCCAGCTTAAGTTCCAAATCTTTCACCTTCTTTGACAAATTAACTTTTTCCTGTTTGAGTTCTTCAATAACTGCAATATATTCACTCATTTTCATAGCCTGTTTATCCAACGTTTCTTTTTGTTCCTTAACCAGATTATGTAAAAATTCAAACGAAGTGTTCATTTCCTTCTCCATACGTTTACGATCATTCTTTGCTACCTCTAACATGAATATAACCTGTGAGATACTGGCCTTACCTTTTTCAGCATCACTCACAGCCTGCATACTTGATCTTCTTGATGCAGCACACGGTGGGCAACGCCAAATTTGTTTTTCACTTATAATAAAATCCAGTTCGTCTTTGGTCATATTCACGCATTTCAAATGGCAGAAACTACTGCAGTCACTACAAGAAATCGATGAACGTGCGGCACATTTCGATTTAAATTCAACACAGTTAGAAGACATGTTTATAATTCAAAAAACTACGACCACCGAATTCAGCAAAAAAAATCGCAGTAAAATTGTCAAATTAAAATAGACGAGAAACAATACAACAGATTCAAACAGGAACAGACCGATAGAAATAGCATAATTCTACCGACAGCACTCTTAACAAAGCGAATTGAACATAATGCACAATAGTCAAGTTTTGGCTTGAACACAGATAACGGAGCGCTCGACTCTAGCTACCTTCCTCGGCGACGTCTCAGACATGACTGACTGAATGACTGACTGACTAAAATTAGCAGATGAGAAGTTTTACTTCTTATTAGAGCTGAAATCTTTCTAGACATACTTTGTAATCAAGCTCAGGGAATTACTCTCAAATTCGAAAATTCACCTGGAGCTCTCAGCACTGTGTTTGGTTATGTAATTATTGGTCCAATCAATTCTATTGACACGCAATCACCTTGCACCACCTTGTTCACATATGTAGAGCCTGTCAATCAATTGCTCAAAAAATTTTGAGAACTGATGAAGTCAGCATTCAGATAGCAGAAGATCCATCGCATAAGTTCTGTGAAGATTTCTATACTGAGAACACAAAGCATCTTCCTTCTGGGAAGTATGAAGTAGCTTTACCATTCAAGGTTCAAAATGTAAAGTAAGGTGACAATCGCCTGTCCACTATGAGGAAATACTTTTCTCTTGAAAAACATTTAGCATTAAATGATACTATGCGCCAACAACATCATGATTTCATGCAAAAATATATTGAACTATGTCATATGTCAAAAGCACTCACCTCTTCAAACTTCGTGATTCCTCATCACTGTGTTTTAAGAGAAGACAGCTCTACAACTAAACTAAGAGTTGTATTCAATGCTTTGGCATCATGTAATAATGGATCAGTATTGAATGTACTACATATCGGTCCTAGAATTCAAAATGAATATTGTCTCAAATTCTGTTGAGCTTCAGAATGCATAAAGTTGCCATTACAACCGTTATTAAAATGATGTACCGGATGATTTCCATCAGAGGGGAAGATCGTCAATACCAACATATCTTCTACCGTCCTTCAGCTGAAGAAGATTTGTCTGAATTCCAACTCAACTGTGTGACATATGGTATGACCTCCTCTAGCTTCCTTGTGCAACGCACCGTGCTTCAATTAGCAAATGACTATGAATCAGAATTTCCACTTGCTGTTCATTCCTATGTTCTCGACAACACATGTATGTAGATGACATAGTAACTGGTGCACCTAATATACCAGAAGCCAAACTATTGATTTCTCAATTGAATGATCTGATGGGAAAGGGAGAAATGCAGTTGAGAAAGTGGGCATCCAACATATCAGAAGTAATTGATGATTTCCCAGATGAATTCTTGGAAAACCCGTTAGCATTTTCCGACTCAACACAGAATATCAAGGTGCTTGGCTTCCGTTGGAGTCCATCCTCTGACAATTTCTCATATGTGGTGACTCCGTTTAGTGAAAACCCAACTAAACGTTCAATATTGTCTTATATTGCGAAATTATTTGATCCACTAGGATTACTTGCTCCCATTACATTTACATTCAAGTATTTTTTAAAATTGATTTGGTTGGCCAATTTCAGTTGGGATGACCCATTAAATGATGATTTGCTTCGTCAATGGAACAGTATCTCTAATTCAATGCTACTCCTTACAAATGTTCAAGTGTCTCGCCACATTCATACCACCTTCGTAAATGTTTCTCTACTTGGATTTTGTGATGCGTCAGAAAAGGGGTATGGTGCATGTATCTACCTTCACATAGCATCCAATGATCGATTCATTCCCATTGGTCTGGTAATGGCAAAAACAAGGATATCTCCTGTCAAAGTGAACACCATTCCTAGACTAGAACTATGTGGAGCTCTGCTTCTTGCAAAATTACATAAAAATGTATTATCTGCTTTTGGAAAGTGCATCTCTTGTTTATATTTGTACACTGATGCAAAACTAGTATTGACTTGGTTGAAAACTCCTGCCCATAAACTCAAAATTTTTGTAAGTAATCGAGTTATCTTCACCAGAAAATTGGTCACATGTCACAACAGATCATAACCCAGCAGATTTGGCCTCTAGAAGACTTGCCTCAAAGGATATAATTGAAGATAAAATTTGGTGGAATGGACATCTGTCCTTTCATGTTGTTCCTGAAAGTTTGCCAATTTCAAAGGTTGTTTTGGTGGAAGACAGAAGTGAACTGGAACCACAGGCCACTGTGGTTTAGAGAGAAATCTTGTATACTTGAATGTGGAGAAAAACACTCCAATTTTCATAAAGTTGTTCGCATTTTCACCTACTGTCTATGTTTTATTAATAATTGTAAAACAAAACGTCAAAAATCAGGTTATAATCTTTGAAGCCATGGAGCAAAGCCGGTCGAAAATATTGTGACACCACCTTCTGTAATCGAATGTCGTCTCTCGTTATCAGTCATAGTGAAGGACACTCAACAATTCTATTTCCATGAAGTTATCTCACTATTGTCACAGAATAAGCCACCACCTTCGAATTTGTCTTCGCTAACACCGGTTCTCGACGAAAATGGTTTGATCAGGGTGGGCGGTAGACTCGAAAAGTCTAACCTCAAGTACAGTAGTAAACATCCCATGTTACTTCCAAAATGTTGTCATTTGAGTACAATTATTTGTCGCCAAATTCATAGTGGAAATTTGCATGTTGGTCCACGTACTACTCAGTCGTTGATAAATTCTGGATCATTTCAGTGCACAATCTTGTAAGAAGTTGCATTAATCATTGTGTAAAATGCACTCGGCGAGCAACACCCCATCAGCCTATTATGGCAGATCTCCCTGAATTTCGAGTAAATCAGTTTGCTGCCTTCACGCATGTTGGAGTTGATATGGCTGGTCCATTCACCACTAAATCCAGTCCACTCAGAAATGCTAAGCAGTATAAGGGCTACTTAGCTCTTTTCATTTGTCTGACCATTAAAGCTGTATACTTGGAGTATGTTTCTGAACTCTCAACTACAGCTTTCCTCACCGCTTTCGACAGATTTGTATCAAGAAAAGGTCTTCCTTCTGATATGTACTCCGATAATGGTCTCAATTTTGTTGGAGCTTCCCGTCACTTATGTGAAGTTTCCAAATTTTTACAAGAAAATCGAAATGAAATCAATGATAATCTCATACAAAGAGAAATTACATGGCACTTCTCACCACCAGGTAGTCCTACATTTGGTGGAATGTGGGAGAGTAATATTAAATCAGCAAAAACACTGATAAAAAACCAAATTGGAGAAACACCCCTCACCATGGAAGAGTATTCAACTATCTTCGCACGAGTTGAGGCTATATTGAATAGCTGTCCAATTCTGCATTTGTCACCAGATCCTTCTAAAAATGCGTTGTATCTGACACCGGGTCATTTCCGAGTCATTTTATATCTGCTCGTCCATTACTCCAAGCTCCTGAATTTCCTCTTGATGAAAAGATTTCAATCAATCAACGTTGGAGTCATCTAAAACAGATTGTGCAAGCATTTTGGAAAAAGTGATCCACAGAATACCTCCACACGATGATCCAAAGAAACAAGTGGAAGAAGTTCACAGAAGAAATCAAACCAGGACAACTAGTGCTGATTCAAAATATGAATATGCCTCCCTCTGTTTGGCCACTGGCCAAAGTTTAAAATGTACATCCCGGCATTGATGAGGTGATAAGAGTAGTATCACTCTGCACCTCAATTGGAATTATCAAATGAGCTGTTAATCGTCTGATAATACTCCCCATTGAATAATCTTCTTTCTTCAAGTGTGAATAAATCTTTGTTGACATCAGTCAGGAAGGCGGCTTCATCAAAGTTTTTGAAGTCTCTATAAGTGATAATTTTCTGTTCTGGCTCAGGTATTCTATGGGAAAGTACACAGTGGATCAAATCATGTCCAGAAATAGCTGGGACTGGGATTTGGCCTGCTTGAACAACCTCGTTAGGATCACTAACAATGAGAAAGTCATTGAGTGTGTTAGATTCATTACTATGATGAGTTGGATCGAGAGGTTAAATAGTCATGTTTAGGCATTGGAAAATAGTAGTCAGTTGAAAGTAGTCAAAGTTACGATTTGTCATGTTCAAGTCGGTGTTCATATCTCCCATAACTAGTATACAGTTATAACAAGGCATAAGAGAAAGCAAGACATTTTCGAGATCTGTAAAATGACCTATTTTTGGTGGGCGATAACAGATACCAATGAGTAATTTATCATTACTAGATAAGGATAATTCAAGTAGCATAAACTCTGGTCTGGAACAATACTCTTGTTTGGATGTGATTAAAACTTTTGTTTTGATACCATCTTTCACATAAATTGCTACACCCCCACGAGCTTTATTTAATCTATCATTCCAGAAAAGATTACATCCAGGTAATGCAACGAAATTTGATGAAATACTAGGTTTAAAAAATGATTTGGAAATTCCAATTATATTGATGTCCTGAAAACGGAAGATTGCTCTGAGTTCATCAATATGGCAGCTGAGGGATTGAACGTTAAGGTGAGCAGCCTTGGAAAGTTTTCTGAAAGAGTGGAGCTTATTTGCTAGAAACATACCTGCGTCATTATCACTATTATTGAAATAATCATACCTACTTGAGGGCAAGCGAGCTAACATGTCAGTAAGAGGCATCATGGAATCAGCAGACCAACCGTGAACAGACCTCAGAATGACACATGACAGGGAAAATGGGGATGAAACTGATAAAACTTAACCTAAATGAAAAAGTATCTTGATTCGAGTGCATCCTGTTTGCCTTGACAGTTCGGCTCCCTTCACTACTTTACAAAACTATTTCAAAAAATTCACTAAACACATCAATAAGATGTAGATGTTGTGATCTGTGGAGTTACGGTGATGAATAATCCTAATGGTGGATAGGATGAAGATTGAGGAAGAACTGGTAGTGGGAGATCTGGTCCAAGTTGTGATAGAGCAAGTAGGTATCCAGTAGTTGAAGAATCAAGTCCGAGTGGAGGTAGAGCGAGAAGGTATCCAGTAGTGGAAGATCGAGTCAAAGAGTTGTGCGAGTGGGAATCCAGTAGTGGAAAGATCAAGTCCAAGTGGAGATTGATTGATTGATTGAGTACTTTATTTATGTAGATTACAATATATACTGGCTTATACACTTATATACAGTAGCTTACAATACAGCAAAGTTATAGATGAATTTACATAATATAGACTAAGAAAATAACTATTGAACTGTATATGATATGAAAAAGCAATTTGTAATATAATAACTATAGATAATAATTATATTGTTATGCATCTACATAAATTGGAGGAGCTTTGGACATATCAATGTCCATTCTTTGGGAAGAATATTAAAAATATCCTCCCCACTAACTCTCTACCAAAACGTTAATTTCGTTATTTAAACTAAGGATTTATTTATTAATGGAAATATTGTAAAAGTTTTTATCAATATGAATATTGAAGAGAAAAAAAATACAGAAAATTGATAAAGTAAAATAATTATATAGGTAGATAAGATCAAATAATTGATTGATAAAATGAAGTAGGCTGAAAGTAGATCAGGGCTATCAAATTTCAGTAATATACAGCAATATGCAGTGAATAATTGAAATAACATGAGTTCATATAATATATATATATATACAATTCGTTCTATAACATGGTTTAAAGGTTTATATTGGTGGAATGGGTGAGGGATGGTTGTCATGTGATCGTTCTAGGGCTGAACAGTTTCAGTCATTTGTTCCAAAATATGTTTTTTAAAGTCAGGTTGAAGCTCGCTCGGCTCTCGATAGACCTGATAGAAACAGGAAGTGTATTCCATGCACTATAGGCACTGACTAAGAAGGATTTTGTGAAAATAGTAGTTCGATGATTGGGTATCCTTAAAGTACTTTCTCCGGTTCTAGTATGTGAAGCATCTATCCTCCTACCTTCAGAGACAAATTTTAAATCATCTTTAAAATAGTTCGGATTACCATATTTCAAGATATCTCTAACAAGCTTGACTATTCGAAAAAGCCTCTGATCGGGAAGCTTCAATGTTGAACTAGCAATGTGAGCTGGGGTGATATGATCATGGCGTTGGAGAGAGTAGACGAAACGTAGACAATAATTTTGGCAACGCTGTGTAGTTTATCATTCAGAGTGACTTGCATATCATCAAGAACAGAATTACAATACATTAAATGTGGGAAGATGAGAGATTGAACCAATAATAATTTAATGTTTCTAGGGAGGATATCGTGCATTTTCTTCAATGCATGCATGGCTGAGAATACCTTTTTACAAGTTTTGTTCACTTGTTCTGACCAGTCAAGAGTATTATTCATAATAATGCCTAAATTTTCAACTGAGCTACAGTAAGGAATGTCATTACCGTCTACACTAATTTTGTGAATCGATTCAAGTTCAATATTGTTTATAAGACGAGAATATCCAATTATAATGGGTTGTGTTTTGATGGGATTAAGCTTAAGGCCATTTTTCTTTGTCCATTCCACTATCGAATTGATATCCTGATTCATTATTCCAACTGTTTCATTAATTTTTGTTATGGGACAGCTTAAATAGATTTGATGGTCGTCTGCATAATTATGGAAACTGGAGAATTTGATAATGGAAGAAAGGTCATTAGCATACAAAGTGAAGAGGAGAGGGCCTAAAATTGAACCTTGTGGTACTCCATGCATAACGTTTTTCCAAGTTGACTTTTTGTCACCGACAGATACACATTGTTTCCTACCTAATAGATAGAATTTAAACCAAACTAACGAGTTGTGACTGAAACCAAGAATAGCCAACTTATTCAGAAGGACTGTATGATCAACAGTATCGAATGCTTTAGAAAAATCAAATAGGGTGAGGATGGTGCATTTTCTTTGGTCCATAGCTAACCTTATATCATCAGTGACATGAAGCAGAGCTGTCTCAGTTGAATGGAATTTTCTAAAGCCTGATTGAGAGTTATGAAGCTTACTATTGTTGTCTAGAAATTTTACAACTTGAGCATGAATGAGTCTTTCTAGCACTTTGGACAATGCAGGTAAAATACTGATTGGTCTAAAATCCTCAACTTTATTGGGTGATGGAACTTTATTCAGAGGGCGAACCAGAGCAAACTTCCAGTTTTCAGGGAAAATGCCTTCTTCAAGTGACTTGTTGAAAATGTATGTAATGGTTGGTAAAACAGCAAATAACATCTTCTTGATAAATTTAATAGGAATTTTGTCTACACCCGTAGCATTACTATGAATACGTTGAATTGCTCTGAAAGTGTCTTCTTCTGAGATTGGATGGAAATGAAATTGATCAGTGATTGGTAAATCTAAGTTTGTAACCTGCTCTTCAAGATCATCTATATGATTAGCAATGACAACTTCGTTGCGTTGGTTAGAGTGTGAAACGAAATGGTCATTTATATTATCCAATGGTAAGTCAATTTGTGGATTCGATTTCTGTTTGCCAAGCCCGAATTCTTTTATTTCCTGCCAAAGTGATTTAGAGTCTTGTCTATTGTTTGTCATAAACGAATTCAAGTACCTAATCTTTGAGTTCCGTAATTCCTGTTTAACCCTATTTCTAAGGCTCCTATACTCTATCAAACTGTCCAAGTCAAATGTCTTTTTAAATTTTCTATGTGCTTTGTCTCTACGTCTCATCATCTTAAGTATGTCTTCAGTCATCCACGGTACTCGTCGTTTTCTATTAATCCTCCTTGTCACATAAGGTGCATGTTTGTCATACAAAGTCAAAGTCCAATTCTCGAAAGTCTTGACCATGTCATCAACTGAGGGTAATGCTTCAATTTGATGCCATGGAGTCTGAGCCACATCAGTCAGGAAGGCGGCTTCATCAAAGTTTTTGAAGTCTCTATAAGTGATAATTTTCTGTTCTGGCTTGGGTATCTTATCGGAAAGTACACAGTAGATCAAATCATGTCTAGAAATATCTGGGACTGAGATTTGGCCTTCTTGAACAACCTCATTGGGATCACTAACAATGAGAAGGTCAATGAGTGTGTCTGATTCATTAGTATGATGAGTTGGATCGAGGGGTAAAATAGTCATGTTTAGGCATTGGAAAATTGTAGTCAGTTGAAAGTAGTCAAAGTTACGATTCGTCATGTTCAAGTCGGTGTTCATATCCCCCATAACTAGTATACGGTTATAACAAGGCATAAGAGAAAGCAAGGCATTTTCGAAATCTGTGAAATGACCTACTTTTGGTGGGCGATAACAGATACCAAAGAGTGATTTATCATTACTAGATAAGGATAATTCAAGTAGCATAAACTCTGGTCTGGAACAATACTCTTGTTTAGATGTGATTAAAACTTTTGTTTTGATACCATCTTTCACATAAATTGCTACACCCCCACAAGCTTTATTTAATCTATCATTCCGGAAAAGATTACATCCAGGCAATGCAACAAAATTTGATGAAATACTAGGATTCAAAAATGATTCGGAAATTCCGATTATATTGAAGTCCTGAAAACGGAAGATTGCTCTGAGTTCATCAATGTGGCAACTGAGGGATTGTACGTTAAGGTGAGCAGCCTTGAAAAGTTTTTTGAAAGAGTGGAGCTTATTTGCTAGAAACATACCTGCGTCATTATTACTATTATTGAAATAATCATACCTACTTGAGGGCGAGCGAGCTGACGTGTCAGTGAGAGGCATAATGGAAGCAGCAGACCAATCGTGAACTGACCTCAGAACGACACATGACGGGGGAAATGGGGATGAAACTGATAAAACTCAACCTAAATGAAAAAGTCTCTTGATTCGAGTGCATTCAGTATGCCTTGACAGTTGACAGGAGACAGAGAGAGATGGAATCCAGTGGTGGAGAATCGAGTTCAATTGGAGATAGAGAGAGATGGAATCCAGTAGTGGAAGATCATGTTCAAGGTGAAGATAAAACGGAATGAGATCCATTAAAAGCTGCAAAAGAGAAGAAAAAAGCCAGCAGAAAAACGAAAAATCTTTGAAGAAAGTTATCAATTGAGAAAAGATACCTAATACAACTGATAATGAATAATATCTGCATAAAATGGAAGAGGAATAGTATGATTTAATGTGAGGAAGAACCGAATTTCAAATATGGATATTAGTGGAAAGTAATCAGATAGAAAGAGAAAAGGTAGTGAGAGAAATGGAGATAGAAAGAGAAATAAACATTTGAACATGGTGGATAGCTTGTGGAAAAATCACAGGGAGAATAATGATAATAATAGGGAAGAAGAGAAGACAATTTTTTCCGTGCTAATGCAGGAAGCAAATCGTTGTGGTAAATATATCCCACCTACAGATTTGCTTCTTGCATTGCTAATTTTTAAAATAACTCATCGTCTGTGTTTATTGGTATGCTCCCTCACGCTGATAATGGGGTAGGGAGTATCCTCTTTCAACTCTCTCAGTGGCACCCAGGGTTTGGGTGCAGGCTGATTGATGAGTTGGACAAAGTCCATCTCCCTCCTCTCATCATCCTCTGCCCTCTCCACTTCCTTCATCAGGGGGACAAGCAATGACTCAGTCTCCATTGCAGCACGTTTCTGTTGGAAAATATTTGATTAGTGTCTTATTTGTTTCAGATTATCATCAAATCAGATTCGTCAAATCATACTAGAGAACTTGATCAATAGATTCACTACACAATCTCAAAGTGAGTAATAATTTATGCATGAGTGATTACTTTAACAATAATATCTTGTAATTCAATTGTATCTCTAATCAGTTCAAATAATATTTCCTTGCTATCAAATAATTTATGCATGAGCGATTACTTTAAACAATAATATCTTGTAATTCAATTGTGTATCTAATCCGTTCGAATAATATTTCCTTGCTATCAAATAATTTATGCATGAGCAATTACTCTAAACAATAATATCTTGTAATTCAATTGTATCTCTAACCAGTTCAAATAATATTTCCTTGCTATCAAATAATTTATGCATGAGCAATTACTTCAAACAATAATATCTTGTAATTCAATTATATCTCTAATCAGTTCAAATAATATTTCCTTGCTATCAAATAATTTATGCATGAGCGATTACTTCAAACAATAATATCTTGTTATTCAATTGTATCTCTAATCAGTTCAAATAATATTTCCTTGCTATCAAATAATTTATGCATGAGCGATTACTTTAAACAATAATATCTCGTAATTCAATCCCATCTCTAATCAGTTCAAATAATATTTCCTTGCTATCAAATAATTTATGCATGAGCAATTACTTTAAACAATAATTCTTTGCTATCAAATAATAATAATCAAAGACTTGTATGTGTACAGATTTTTTCCAATGATCAATCGTTTTATGAAAAAATCTATACACATACAAGTTAATAATATTTGTTGAAACTAACCTTTGTTTGTGAGAAGGTTGTCTCATCCTCATCTCCGCTAACCTCAGGCTCATCAAACACCAACCTCCTCCTCTTCCCCTGCTTCTGCTTCATGTTGTTGTTGTTGGTCAGAGTTGTTGGCACCACACGTCGCGGTGCCCAGGTAGCAGGTGGAGCCAAATGTTGAACTGGACTGTCACCCAGCACGTTTTCCCCCGGCGATGGTGGTTCCACAGTGAGCGGAGAAGGAGCAGGTGCAGCAGCGGATGCCTCGGCAGCGAGGGCAGCCTGGTGGTGGTGGGCTATCTGGGAGGATGAATGAGGACGAGGTTGATGATGATGACAAACTCATCTTGTATGATAGTGAAGTAGAGTACAGTATGTGGTACACTCGAATCTGACTCTGATGTAAATGATAATTTTGCTTGCATTACATCTGTTTTTATACCATGCGTTTCTCTCTCTGTTCCAGGCTTGTTTGAGTGAGAGCCACATGTGCTAGAAGGTGAAAAAAATTCCCCCCTAGGACTAGGCACGGAACAGCACCTGCTGCTATATCCTCCCACATCGTTATCAACATCATTCAGATTTGTAAGTATTTTCTCCTATCATAAGAAACTGTTACAATCACTTAAACATTCTATATTTTTGAATAGCATCCCGCCTCTTGTGATGCTTATTGATTTCTAATATTATCAGTTATTGAATATTTCATTGTTTTCACAGCATTGGAGTGCTCACCTCACAACTCTGCTTCTGACGTCATAACCAGTTGAGCTCTTGTCAAGGCAACATACCTGAGAGGTTACCACACAATCCAAAAAGGAAGCATAGTCAGATAGCCATCTATACCTGCACATCTATAGCCGAGGAGATACCTGTCATTCACACATCAACCAACACATGTAAGTACATTTTTACTTTGATTTTATCCTCTGAGGGGAGTCGGTGGAGAGGGAAATTATCCTCCAATGACGAATTATTGTCATCAGAGGACAATTTTTGTCCTCGGAGGGGAGGATTTTTGTCCTCGGAGGGGAGGATTTTTGTCCTCGGAGGACAAAAAACCTTCTACAGCATACTGCATGCATGCGATTTCAGCTCATCTTTACAATGTGCTTTATCTGGGTAATCTTCTCCTCCCCCTTCTTTCCCAAACTCTTCATATAAACAAAATGGTAAAAGTAGATGGACAACGCCGAAACTAATGCTTTTTTTTATGACTTTTCCCCCCCTCACCCCTCCCCCCGCATCAATCCTACCTTCCCCCCTTCCCACCGCACCTCTCCCGCTCCTCTCCCGCCCCCGCCCCCTTAGAAGAACCTCTCTCTCTCTCTCTAGAAGAAGAGGAAGAAGAAGGAGAAGAAGAAGAAGAAGAAGAAGAAGAAGGAGAAGAAGAAGGAGAAGAAGAAGGAGAAGAAGAAGGAGAAGAAGAAGGAGAAGAAGAAGAAAGAGAAGAAGGAGAAGAAGAAGGAGAGGAAGATGATACTCTCTCTCTCTCTTGTCATGCTCTAGTTAGAAGGAGAGGAAGATGATACTCTCTCTCTCTCTTGTCATGCTCTAGTTAGAAGGAGAGGAAGATGATACTCTCTCTCTCTCTCTTGTCATGCTCTAGTTAATATAGTCATGGCTAATTACATTCAGTCATGCTCAATTACATTTAGTCATAGTCTATTTGATGATTAATAGTAGAGAGAGAGATATGTGTGTGAGAGAGAGAGGCAATCTACTGACAGATTCAAGTGAAACGAACTTAACTGAAACATGTTCTTGACAATGGGTTGTACACACAACGAACGTTATATTTTTAATGTTTCCTCAATCATAACTAATGCATAGAATGGAGTTGTATATCCAAATACACATGTATCTTTAAACTATCTAGAGAGCGAACTATGATCTTTTACATTTTTTATTGGCAATGTCATATAAGCATTTCCAGAGATCATTAGAATTATTAACAATAGCTAATGATTCATCATTATTTGAACAACCATAATGGAAATGACCGGTTTCTAATGCATCCAATAATTCAAAAATTTCAGATAGAATTGGAAAGTGAAGATTTTCTGTTTTTGTTAATGCAAGATCACTCACCTCATCACCCGTTGAAAATTTAATATTCTTTGCAATTAGATCAAATTCATTGAATTAAATTGTCATCAAGAGACGAGATAGTTTCTTGTACTTCGAAAAGCTATAACAATCAACCATATTTTTCAGTTGAGTGTATGTACAGGTGAAACGTGATAAGAAACTACTTGTATCTGCACACTTATAGCATTGAGCTTCAACGCATGTGAGATCTTTTCAGCTCAACTAACAAAGCAATACTGAAGGATTAAACTTAGACATTGTAGGTATAATGAAAACAATCGAGTATACACTAGAAATTCATTTACACAATTCACTACAATTGTTCATCACTTCCTCTTCAATTTTTATTAGTTTACTAACAGACAGTTTATGAGGTCTGTAATAGCATAGATAATCATTTATATCGTTCAAATTCACTGTGTTTAAGAAAATGTCTTTTAGTTGTTTCACCAAATGATGATTTTCATGAGTTGAATGTTTAATTGCAATTTCACAGGCATCATACCAATCAATACACTGTTCTAACCTCATTTCCAATTCACTATCAGCTTGCATCCACTTGCACGGGTCCATGATGAGCAAATGAAGAAACTATACATATGTCGGTACTAATATAGAGAAATTAAACGGTTCCTGCGCCTTCCCTCCAATGCAACATACACGAGCAGTATGATATTTCAATGCTTGCTTACAATAAACACATTGAATTTCTTGTCCGTTATAGAAAAAGCCATATCTTGCAAAGTTTTTCTTTTCTGTATTTGAATAGAATTGACATTTTTTCATGCTAAGCATTCTATTGTTTTCGCACATGAAATTTGGAGATGAGTCCATATTTTTCATTATCAAAGTATTGTAATGAACCGCTGCGAATAACGCACATCGACCGTGCGGATTGCGATGATGAATTTCACAGGCATTATAACACCAAGAACTTGTAAAGTAGTTAAAATTTGGTTTCTCAATTTCATCCGGTAAACAACATACGTTTTTGTGTAACCTTCTAAGAAACTTAGCTTTCTCTGTACCTTTTGTGTAGATTTTATCATATCCTTCAAGATAAGATATCAATAATTCGTCTGTATAAATAAAATTACCATCTTCCCAGCGTATTTTGTGATAATTGTTCTCAGCCCATGTTACTTGCTTACGCAATTTAGCATTCAATTCCGACTTTGCAAATGGCGACTTGAAATGTAACACAACAAAGCTATTTAGCTGATCTACGATTCCGATTTCTTTCACGATAATTTGATTAGAAGTTCCCTTGAACCAATGCATGTCGACTGTTGCAAATTTTTTACAGGAGGATTCCTCCTCTTGTGCTGTTTTGTCCTCCTCCTTTGTCCTCCTTTCTCCTCCTCCTTCTCCTCCTCCATTCTCCTCCTGTGGTTTAGGTGTACTACATCTTGAGTGATAGTAGAAGAAGTCTTGTTCGGTGTCAAGATCACACTGCGTGTCAAGATCCCCACTGCATGTCAATAGATTGTGTTTTCTTCTCAGAATTATAACACATTATAGGTGTACTACATCTTGAGTCATAGTAGATGCTTTCTTCTTTATCAAGATTGCACTGTATCCCGATAGAGCGTGTTTTCTTCTCAGAATTAGAAGACATTCTAGATGTTAACCGATCAAAGCTAAAACCTCAAATGAGTAAAATTTGAAAAATGCAATACTTATATAGCTTGTGCTCTATCGAGAAATTACTGAACTTCCTTCACCATGGAAGTAAGGGGAGTGTACTCCATGATACGATCATTGATTATAATGCAATAAGCGGAAGTATTTGGAGGTACAGCTTCCTTAAATTCCATATCTATTCTAATATCTGTGGAGGATTTCAAATGAGAAGATTGATGTGAACAGTCAATTACAATCAGGGGTGTTTTAGTACAAAATGTGTCAAAATCAATCTCTGTTCCAAGCTCAGTATTGATACTATGGTTATAGTACGCCAAGGGAAAATCCAAAAACATATGGTACATCAATTCTTGTTTACCAAGGAGGTTTTCATAAGGAAAATAGTCAGAGTTCAAGTAGACCTTTGCATTTTGAAGATTACAACTATCAAATTCCGAGATTGATTTATTAATTTTATTCTTACGATCTGTTTGAAACGCTGAAACAACATACTTTGGTGTGTCGAGATGGGATGCGGTTTTTACTGCCCAAGAATGAACAGTGCTATTTTGTAAATTTGGTAATTCTGTAATCTCCCAATGACAAAAGCTCAGCTTCAGCGGTGTATCAGTATCGAGCAATCTCAAAAATTTCAACCTCACATGATCTTCTAAAGTAATATAGGGAATTCTCCATTGAAGCTTCGTTATTTTTATATTAACGTTTGTTGCTTCTGTAGACTCGATGCAATTGAGATCTGTTGGCGATCTTAATAATACAAGTTCTTGTTTCAAGTTTAAAATTATTCTTTGAAAGTCTTCAAAAAATGGTGAAACTAATTTAAGAGACACACAGAATGTAAACTTATTATCTTTCAGTGTATATCCTGCTCTGTCAAACCCGGCCAAGTGATATGTGTTCTTATCAAACATATTTTTCACTAGTATAGCTTTAATTGTTGATGTTAATCCAATTAGTCTTGATTTAGAAATTTGTTGTCCAGCCAATTCATATCGAATTTCATCAAAGAGATTTCCAATGAGGTTACTGGATAATATATACTTAGCTTCTATCGGAGCATCCCCAGCCTTCACAGCTGGTTTTGTACACTTCACCTCCCCCTCAATAAATATAAATGATTTGCATGGAAGGCTGTACTGATCCATAGAAGCCACATGGATGCGAGCTTCATCTGAGGGTTTAATTTCTTGTCCCGAATATACTGTATGAGTATGGAACTGAAATTTAGTAATATCATTATAGAACTCGAGTTGAGATTCAACATCGAGAATTTCACTAATTGCTGCGCCGTACATGACGCCAATCTACTATAAATCCCAACTTTTCCAATATTCTCGCGCTTTTCGCCGATATAGCACGTAGCTTTTTAGGTGTTGACTCTATCACGTTCGAGTCTCTAATGAGCTTCTGTGAGCAAATGCTAGTGCGAGGTTTGAAAACGAGGAATCCCATTTCAAGTTCTTTGTTTTTCACGAATGTGAAGTCTAATTGTAATTATATCTCCTCGGAAATCAATAAACGATCCTTCTTGATCGGTTACCTTTACATTAATGCTTTGAATTCTATGTGTGTTTAAAGGCATATAGATTATCGGATTAGGCGTTTCATTTATCAAATACCCGCTAGGTACTCTAGGTGAGAACTCGTATATAATATGTTTCTGTTTGCCATCGGAGTAACTCCCACAGGCTATATTGCACTCAACTACAATAGAGTTAATATTTGTTATGCTAACTAAATGCTGAGAATAATACCATTTATTCGGTTGTAATATAACATTATCAAAACCAAGCATTTTTCCTATTGAAGTAGATGATGTAAAGTCAATAGGCTTATCAGAACGAATTTCGAGCTTCATAGTATTCGTGTTAGCTCTTATATTAAGTTTCTTTTCGTCACTATTCAATTTACTCTTTAAAGCTAATATAATGTCATCAACTTCATATGCACCCGTATCAAGATCAATTAATTTATCACCATATTTGAAGCTAGAATTTTTACCTTTTATAACATTTGCAATGCTATTGTAAGTACAGAAATTAATCAATCCAATTTCCCATTCTTTATTTTTATCCAAATCGAGAATTTCTTGTAAATGTTCATAGAGATCACTTGATCTAGATCGTAATGTAATAACAACCATCTTATATGTTTTCGGTACAAATACTGGATTACAACTGGTTCGCAAAAAACAAGAGCATAAGGTGTCCACATATATTTGTATGTAATGGTTGCATGTGCTCAACATTGTAAAAAATATTTACACCTGTTTCTTTTTTCCAATATTTATTCAATTCATAAGGTGGTTGTAAATTACCAATTGGATCAAAATAGTAAACATTTGATCCTCGTTTCTTATAACCAACCCAGTGTGTACCATGTCCGGATTGAGTGTCTAAATTAACAATACAATTCTCATTTTTTAGAATTTTATTAGGTAATGTATCTATCATGTATACACCTCGTAGGGGAATTTGTAATAATTTACACCATTTTATTAGATCGTGATTGGACAATTCACCATCGATATTCATTTTTTCACCTTCTTTGTCGTTCTACGTTTTTTAACTCTTTTTTTCTTTGGGAATAAACTTACACCATATGGTGAGGAGGATGTGGGGTTGGGCCCAATCAAAATACGACCACCACTCGAGATTGGAGGGTACGGTTTCAAATAGTAACCTCTACCTGCAATATGCTGTTTCAACTGAGCAATAGCTTTTTTCCTTATCGAGCTGCTATGAGTTTTCCCAACACTTGTGCTCTTCTTCTTCTTCTTCTTTCTCAATCCACCGCCAAACGCTGCTTTAGCTTTCATCACGTTTGTTACAAGATAACTAAGTGCTCTTTCACTTAGAGATGATTTTGGATTCTTGAATATTTCCCATGCTGTGTTTGCAAGAGCTCTGTCTGCAATCGCTCGCGACTTATTATCACTATTTTGAGTGTATGCTATATCATGTACCTTACAGGCCTATCTAATGAATTTATACCTTGATCCCCCCTCTTTAACCTTTCATTAACCTTGGTGCCAGGGCCACACCACTGGTAACCCCCGGGAGGTGAATTTCAGGTGATGCGTTTATTAATTTATTTATAATAGTTGATGTAATGTCCCCCGCAGTACCCGCTATACCTTTGACAATTTTGCTAGCCGAACTCAAGATTCCTTTACCTCGTTTCCTAGTAGATAACTTTCTTCTACATACCATTTTTCATTACCTTTCAACTCAATAGTTGAACATCGACTGAGGTTAATTAATCAAACACTTAACCTCAATCGAGAGACAAGAAATTGTCTCACTATGTGCTTTATATATTACTACAAAGTTGGTATGTTTTAATCAATGGGGAATACAATTTTCTATCATCATGATGTGTCTTATTAACACACTTGTTAAGTATGTTGTAAGTTTTGTAGAAATTGCAAAGAATTGAACGTTCATCAATCATAAATCTATACCAATGTCTTGGACTAACATCGAGAGAAGCATCTGATGAATTGACACATGATTTGATATAAGATAATGTATGATTTCTTACTAGCAGTGATTCCTGCATCAATTGAGGTGTTTCCAAATCCCTAATCTTATTTCGTACATTTTGTATAGATTCCAATATTCTCTTACTATCATTTTGCATTGAATCATATTTTTTCAAAGCAATATGGAAAAGTAATAGCATATTCACACAACATATTATAAAGAGAAGAACAAATAAAACTCTCCATACGATTATCTTCATTGCACAACTTCTCCATTCAAGTGTTGTAAGCATACTGATAAAAATAGATTGCTATATCTATAGTGAGTGTATAGCGCAAACAGATGGAGGAGAATCTCGCAACAAGGTCAAGACTGGCATGTGGTGCATGCGCATGCGCGCGCAGCAGCAACTATAAAATAGCTCCTCTTGTAACTGAACACTCAATGACTATACAAGAGCATTACTATTCTTGCATGAACTATTCTACAGTCATTGAGTGTTCAGTTACAAGAGGATCTATTCTTGCGTGAACAGTGTACTATTCTACATCTTCTTTGACAGGTGAGAATTAAGAACAATTTTTTAAAAACAATACTACAATTTATTATCAAACACTACAATATTTACATTATATACTACTTGTGAAGCATATAACCACTACATGCTATGAGAATAAGATTGTTAAATTTTAACAATCTTAATGTCGCTTCATGTAGCGGTTACATGCTTCACTACTATTCCTAAATTTTTACAGTTAGAATTAAATTTAACAACTTTACAAGGTGAAATTATTGAAGAAAATCTCTGAGGCAAGTATACCTCAGATATTTTCTTCGTAGATGCAATATTAATTTTCAAAATAATTCGTCTGCCATGATGGTTCATTTCCTCCCGCACTGAGATTATAGCATGTGGAACATCCTCCGCCAGCTCGCGGAGAGGTACCCACGGTTTTGGTGATGGTTTATTGATGAGTGTGATGAAGTCCTTATCATCATCATCATCATCATCCCGCGCGGCCGCCTCCTCCAGTAGCGGAGCCATGGAGGTGTTCTCAGACATACGTTTCTGTTAAATGAAAATCTATGATTAGTAACTTTATTATAATTTGTTTCAGATTATCAACTACTTGTGATCAACAGATTATTGTCATAATCTCAACTTGATATCATCGGATTGACAAGACATTCTCTACACAAAGTGAGTAATATCAGTTATTGAAATAATATTTCTTGCAGAATCCAATAGTGAATCAAATTAATAAGCAAACTCTTTCATTGCAACAAATAACTATCAACTGAATCAGTAATTTTCTCAACACATCACTTCAATATTATAGCAAATAATATGTAAGCATCATAATAATGAAATCAAAATATTCATCTTATTCAATTTTTGACTGAACTACTAGTAAGGTTGATCAGTTCAATTTCAAAAAGTATTCATTATACACACCTTAACTGAACTCTAATCATTTAATATCACAATATAACTATCAACTGAATCAGTAATTTCCTTAACACATCACTTCAATATTATAGCAAATAATATGTAAGCATCATAATAATGAAATCAAAATATTCATCTTATTGAATTTTTTGACTGAACTACTAGTAAGGTTGATCAGTTCAATTTCAAAAATAAAATTATACACATCTTAACTGAACACTAATCATTTAATATCACAATATAACTATCAACTAAATCAGTAATTTTCTTAACACATAACTTTAATATTATAGCAAATAATATGTAAGCATCATAATAATGAAATCAAAATATTCATCTTATTCAATTTTTGACTGAGCTACTAGTAAGCTTGATCAGTTCAAAAATAAAATTATACACATCTTAACTGAACTCTAATCATCTAATATCACATTGTGCATTGTACAAAGACATCTATTGGAAATTAGTTTTTTCTCACTTATTAGATAGTAGCATGCATTCAACCTAATCACTTCAAATAATTATATTTCTTGATTTCATAGAACAATTTATGCTCAATTCAAATGAATATATCAATGTAATCATCATATTCATGTAGTCGAATATACATCTTAACTGAACTCTAAAGTTGAATTAAGTTCCTATATTCGTTATCAAGAAATTGTCTTTCAAATCAGATTCATCAATAACTCCAATGTGAGTACATGTAATGTGAACATTGGAAATTAGTTTTTCTCAGTAAGAAATTTATCAGATACTAGCAAGCTTTTGGATGACAACATATAAAGATTTAAAATTATCTGTTCACATTACATGTTAATAATATGTGTGAAACGTGACTAGTGGTCGAATGAAGCTGGCAAATCCAATGACCGCCGCTTATATACTCATTCGTTCCTCTCTCTCTGTTTTAGGATGAGTGAGAGATAGTGCATTTTCCCGCTTGTCACATCCTTGACATACAAATGCATACTTACACGTACAGCAAGGTGCATTCAGAGAAAAAATATCAAATTCTCACAATGCACTCGAATTCTCACTTCCACATATCTCGAATAACAATATTTCAAATGTAATCTCCTCATTAATTTTCATAATTAACATCACATGTTGACTAAATTTCTTCTCAATATTATTGTGATTTTCATTATGTTCGTTGATTTCACAGAGTTCGAGACTGCATAATCACTCCAGTCTTCGAGGAGGAAAGACGTATGAAGAACTAGTGTAAGCAGAGAGAGAGAGACAGTACAGCACATCATTCATTGCATGTAAGTATGATACAATTCTTTATTTTTCTAATCATGATTTTTCAGAAGTTACTTCTTTCCTGATACTACTACTACAATGCACTTAGGAATCACTAATATCTTGATTACAACAGAGTGCATATTGTACAATATCCAGCTTGTTTTCCCACAGCATCTTCTTTTTCATCATTTGTCATTTCTTTTCCATTATAGCTCATCTTTTTATATATACAAAATGGAACATGTATCACTTTTTCATAAGGATTTTCAATAATATATTTGCAATATACACATTGCAGATATGATTTCTCATGTAAAAAGTATCCATTTATTGCAAAATAGTCTGCTCTATTGATAAATACCGAGAGCTTGAATGGTTCTGGACGATAGAAAGTTAAAACTCGTTCTTCATATTGCCGTAGAATATTATTATCGAAATTCTCCTCTTCACATGAAATATTATCTTCTTTGCGCCATCCACAATTTGGACTACATCGTTCATGTTCCTTACTAGGATCGTCTGTTGGCAACCAATTTTCTAAATATACTGAACAAAACACGCATTGAACAACGTCAGGTGCTCGCACAAATTTAAAACCCTGTTTAGCCATATTTTGAGGTGACAACAGACTCGATTCTAATTTCCAACGATTATCAAATGTTAATAACCTCAATCGTTTGTGCATGAAAATCTGATCCTGTGATAGCATTTTTTTGCACTGTACTTGCAGCTTGTTAAATCACAACTGATTTTTATATTAATGTTTACTTGTTTTTATATCTAATTCTGTGCCATAGTAATATATTCTTTGTTTGTTTTCAGTAACCCGCTAGTAGCAGAGATGGAGCATAGCAGAGAACACAGAGTTGGAGGCGTGAGTTCGCGAGCAATTTGCCATCGCATTTCCTTCGAAAACGTAGCACCTGACATTGAAAATGTGCTTCAAAACTCGAAAGCTCGTGTTTTCGAGATAATAAGAGAACACGCTGCACGTTTCGAAGGAAATGTTAAATGGTTTTTAGTATTAAATGTATTATTGTATAAGATGGTAGTTTTAGAATCAGAGGAATCCGAAGCTGTTTCATCCATTGTGAATCTTCATAGCTACTCGGCCATAGGCATGAATGTCTTGGAGAGTTATGACGAATTGAATGAACAATTTATGTTAGCAGTTAGGAAAATTTTAAGTTCATTCGATAACTTTGTTCGATTTGGGAGTGGGTGGGTGTTGAAGAAGATCGACTCGCTTGATGTAAATGTGATTAGATATAATCCAATATACACAAGCAGTTATATTCAAACACCCCAGTTCATCAACAATAAGAAATGTGTTATCAATATCAAAAATCTTTCTGATAAAAAGTGTTTTCTGTGGAGTGTTCTAGCCTATTTTCACCAGAAACCGAATAACAGTCGCTTAACGGTGAAATATTTGAGCAAATTTGCTCACAGGCTGAACACTCGCGGAGTTAATTTCCCAACCACCGATCGCGACATAAAGAAATTCGAAATTCTCAATACAGACATCACAATTCATGTTATCGCATATGACAACAAAAAGTTTTTCCCCTATCGAACAAGCATATTCCGTACGCATAAATACCAAATTAATCTTTTAATATTGAAAGGCGATGCAGGAAAAACTCATTTTTGTTTAATTAACACCGCAAACGGGAAAAACGGATTGTTGCGTCTTCTTTCTCACCTTTCAAAAATGCTCATCAAGTAGATGTTTGTAATTTCTGTTTTCACAGATTTACATCAGACAAAAGAGTAAACCGGGATGGGAAAGCAAATTTGATGAGACATCTAGAGCTTTGTTCAAAGTTCCAGTCTCAGAGAACTTCATACCCAAAACGTGGTGAGACAATCAAATTTAGAAAACTCGGTTCGACTTTGAAGAAAAAGTATACAATCTACGTGGATTTGGAAACATTTGTTGTGAATATGGATGGTAATGAATCTGATGATGTACCTATTACCAGAAGTTACACCAAGAAAACGGCGCGTCATATTCCATGCAGGTATTGTTTCGTTGTAATTGATGTGAATGGAGATATCGCGTATGGTCCAGTACTCTATAGATCGAGTAATATCAATGAAAAGATCATGGAGAAATTTCTCAAGGAAATAATCGAACTGGGCGATTTATTGAGTGCAGATATAAAATGTGAAATTCCGATGGAGCATTTAAGTGAACGTCAGCAACGCGAATTTCAAAACGCTGATAAGTGCGGCCTTTGCGATGAAGTTTTTACCGAAACAGACACAAAGGTACGCCATCATGCACATGAAAATGGAAAGTTTTTGTGTGCTGCTCATGTGTCGTGTAATTTAAATACTCGAACTGACGATACGATTAGCTGTTACTTCCATAATTTTAGCGGATTTGACAGTCATTTTATTCTAAAAGCTCTCGGAAAATGTAAAAAAGAAATTTCCTGTATCGCCAATACATCAGAAAGATTTTTGACATTGACAGTGGGAAAAATCAAGTTTTTAGATTCATATAAATTTATGAATGAATCTTTAGAAGTATTAGTGCGCAACTTGGTAGATAGTACAGATATGGAATCGAAGTTCAAACGACTGTTTTCAGTATTTAATGACCCCGATCTCGAACAAAGGCAACTATTGTTGAAAAAGGAGTATATCCCTATTCGTACATATCTTGCCCTGAAAAATTCGCTGAGACTTCTCTCCCTCCGATAGAATGTTTTTATAATGATCTTAACGATACACCCCTCTCCCCCAAAGAATATGAGCATGCACAAAGAGTGTTCTCAACATTCAAGTTGAAATCTCTCGGCGAGTATCATGATTTCTATCTGTGCCTAGACGTCATGCTATTAGTTGAGGTTTTCGAAGAAATGAGGTCAACGCTTTTTAGGTCATATGGCCTCGATGTGACTCATTTTCTTTCGCTTGCTCATTACACTTGGAATTGTATGTTAAAGTTCACCCGGGTTGAACTCCAATTGATTAGCGATCCTGATATACATCTATTGTTTGAATCAGGAATGCGCGGTGGTGTTTCGTTTATTGGCAAGCGTTATTGCGAAGCCAATAACAAACACATCCCTGACACATACGATCCCACAAAACCAAGTAACTATTTGCTTTATATAGATTGTAATTCTTTGTATGCCCACTCTATGAATCAATTCTTACCTTATGGAAATTTCAAGTTCCTCTCAGAGGAAGAAATCCATGCTCTTGACTTTACAAATTTGGAGAGTGAATCAGAAACTGGTTATGTAATTGAATGTGATCTCAAGTACCCACAGGAGTTACATGATATGCATGCCAATTTCCCTCTCGCTCCACTTCATCAAATTCCTCCTAGCGAATTGTTCTCCGAGTACCAAACCAATGAGAACGGTCAAACTCTGACTAAAAAACTCATGAACACACTTTTTGATCGAGAGAGGTACATTGTTCATTACATGAATTTGAAACTGTACCTTCAACTCGGATTGCAATTAACAAAGGTACATCGCGTCATTAGCTTTTCCCAATCGCCTTGGTTGAAGAACTACATTGAGTTCAATACCTGTAATAGGCAAGCCGCGAAAAATAAATTTGAAGTCTCCTTCTTTAAACAGATGAGTAACTTATGCTTCGGAAAATCGATACAGGGAAATCGGCATCAATGTAATGTTCAAATTATCACAGACGCCAAGCGTCTAGATAAGTACATTTCAAATCCCCTATGTAAACGCTGGCAGATAATAAGTTCGGATGTGATTGCGGTTTTCTCGCGAAAGTTGGAACTAAAAATGAATAAGCCAATCTATTCAGGTTTCTGCATCCTGGATTTGAGTAAACTGCACATGTATGATTTTTTCTATTGTAAATTGCAAAAAATCATACCATGGCAACGCATCCAGCTCTGTATGACTGATACAGATAGCTTCCTCTTATCATTGGAGACACCCGACGTCTACCAACTGATAAGAGAAAATCTAGAATTGTTTGACACTTCAAATTACCCAGCTGAGCACGAATGCTTCTCCAATGAGAGGAATAAAGTTGTAGGGAAATTTAAGGATGAGGCAGCTTCAATTCCTTTAAAATCTTTTCTGGGATTACGGGCGAAATTATATTCATATCTTGTAAATAATGAGAAGGAGGAAACTGTAAATAAGTGTGTAGCAAAAGGTGTGAAGACACATGTGAAAAATAGAAAACTTGTTTTGACTTGTATAAGAAATGTTTGATTGAACGATGTCAACATATAGAAAAATGTTATATGTTGAGATCCTTCAATCATAACATGCATCAAATTGAATGTGCAAAGGTTTGTTTAAGCCCGTTCGATGACAAGCGCTTTATTGCAGAGAACGGAATCGATACATTACCATTCGGTCACTACAAAATAGCAAACTGATGGCACAGATCAGTGTGTGTGTAACGAGCTAGTGACCAACACATCGAATTCTGTTTCAAGCGTGTCTTCACACAAAGAAGAAGAAGAATGAGTAATATTAGAGCAAAATTAGCAGCAGAGCTTCACTCTGCTGCACATGTAAATTACCCCACACACAGATATGAGTTGAAGAATGAGAACGATTTATATCAATCAGATCTGATTGAGATGGGTAGCTTATCTAAATTCAATAAAGGAAATCGTTATATTTTAGTTGTTATTAATTGTTTTACTAAGTATGCTTATTGTATACCTTTAAAGAATAAGACTGCACAAAGTGTTTATAATGCACTCGAACCCATTATTTGTAAGAATAAACATATGCGTTTTTTCCAGACAGATGGAGGGAAGGAGTATTTTAATAAGCATGTGAAAGATTTGTTAGATAAGTATAATATCAAGCATTATTCTGTTTTTACTGATAAGAAAGCTAGTATCGCTGAGAGATTCAATCGTACAATAAAATCAAAAATATATCGATCTTTAACTGAACGTGGGAGTAAAAACTGGGTTAATAACTTACAAAATATTGTAGATGATTATAACAATACAGTACACAGTAGCATTGGAATGCGACCTAAAGATGTAACTAAAAAACATCGTAAACGTGTTTTAGAATCACTAAACTCTGCATTTAATAGACGATTCAAATTAAAAGTGTTGAAACCAAAATATAAGCTAGGTGATATTGTGAGAATTTCTAAAAAGAAACAGATATTTCATAAAAAATATCTAATGAATTGGTCATCCGAATATTTCCGAATTGTGAGCATACATCCCACAAGACCTATCACTCACTCATTAGAAGATCTTAGTGGTGAGATAATACAGGGTAGGTTTTATCAAGAAGAAATTAAAAAAACGCTTTCGAATGAATCTGAAAGAAATGTTTATTTGATAGAAAAAATATTGAGACAAGATAAGGATAAGTTGCTTGTGAAATGGGTTGGATTTCCACAACCATCATTCATAAATCGAGAGAACTTATTAGAGTAAATAATAATAATTAGAGTAAGATCACATGGTATAATTTTATCGAATCACATTTGTTGTAAATAATTAGAGTAAGATCATATATGATGTAAATAATGTACATTATCTATCCACATTTGTTGTGAATAATTAGAGTAAGATCATATGATGTAAATAATGTACATTATCTATCCACACCAATGATAATCATTGTAATATTCTTTACATTGTGTGTTTTTTAAATAAAAACGACTTGAATTGAATGTTCGCTCTTTCATTTCTCATTTTTGTCATAGAGAAGTGCTAGTAGCATGTAGCACAAGGTGACCAGATGTTGAATGGGTGAGTACATCTAGTCACCTAGAAACGCTTCATTACCGAGTGAACCAGACACATGAAACAGTTCTGTTTGTATATCTCACTTTCTCAACATGAACAAACTCGACATTGTAAATTTCGATAAGTTAATTGCACAAGAGGAAAAGCCTGTATGGTGTAAGAATGGTACATTGATACCGCATAATGCTAGAATTCTCATTGTAGGCCCGTCTGCATGCGGTAAAACAAATTTATTGTTCAACTTGATTTTTTCCAAAAATGGATTGAGATTTAAACATATTTATTTAAATACTAAAAGCCAATATCAAGATAAGTACTTGTTTTTAAGAAAAGTCTTTTCAAAAATGAAAGGTATTGAATTTCATGTCAATGATATTCCTGAGAGAATTCTCCACCCGAATAAAATTCAACAATTTTCTCTTGTCATATTCGACGATTTACAACTTAGTCACACACCTCAAATAAGAGATTATTTTACTATGGGTAGACATCGTAATATTGATACAGCATATTTAATTCAAAGTTATGGTGCAACACAAAAACATTTCACCAGAGATAATGCAAATATGATTGTTATATTCAAAATTGATCAATTATCACTCAAATTAATACATAGAGACTATGTGGGTGAAGATATTTGCTTCAGAGATTTCAGTAAATTGTGTTCAAATGTGTGGAATTCTAAGAAGCATAGTTCTCTTACTATTATGACTGAATGTGCAGATAATAGTGGAAAATATAGACAGGGTCTGGATAACTTTATTGACATTCAGTAGAGAGTGAGTAGCAGTGAAAGAATGAGGATGTCTCGTAGAAGACAAAACGCTAGTGTTGCTCTAATCGATAAGATTAAGAAATTGAGGAAAGTTATAAGAGATAAACATAGAAGCATTGTACATTTTGAAAAGCAATCTGACAATTACAGAGAAAAACTTTTCAAACCGATTATCACACCTTTAGTTGAAATGGGGAAAACTAAATCTTCTCACCACTCTGATCAGAGTTTTATACCAAAAAAGGAGGAACAAGAAGAAGAAGAAGAAGATGAAAGTATGGAATTGGGAGAAAAACATGATGATGAAACAATAGAAGTTGCATCACCATCAGCAGCTGAAAAAGATCTAAGCATGAACGAATCAAGTATATTTAATTCAACTAGGCTTGAGAGTGATACAAGCGGCAAAATAAAGAAGATAAAGAATCAAGTGCTTGCACAATATTTGTATACATTTCATAGTGGAAAATTGGATAACTCGATTCCTTATGGAATTTCCTACGATTCTGACCAAAAATTATATTTTATGGGTGAGATGGTTGTTAGCTTTGATAACTACTTCTTTTATATTGATAACGAAAAATTCCGAATTACACATGGACTATTAGAACTGTTATTTGTGCAAAGACCAAATTCATATCTCTTTGATGAAAAAGATCTAAATAAATACAAGAAGATTTTATCAATAACAAAAGTTCATTTGGATAGACGAGGATATGTGAAACGTAACAGTGGTGTAAAGTCTCGCTTAATTCAAATGCTGTTTCCTGTTAAAAAAACAAGTAGGAGAGGTTCTGGGTTATTGAAATTTGCAAAAAATACTTCTAGCAATAGAATTTACCAATATTATGACAACTATGACGAATTGGTTCAGAGACTTCATTTATTAAAATCATCAAAACTTGCTGGACACTCAGCTCATGATGTTGAGATTGCATCAATTATAGAGGAATTTCGTGAAGGTAAAATTATTGTTTAGTTGCAGAATGAGCGTGCACAGATTTGGAGGTAAAAGCGAGAGAGTCGCTGCGAAGAAAGACATTGTATGGAATGGACCAGATCTTACCAGCTTTAGTGAGAGAATAATACAGGCAATTAATCAACAGGGTGTTAGTGAATCTCTGCATTCGTATTTAGATTCACAATTATCTAATATAGTTAAGAATATTGGATTGAACAAGATCGAAAAGGAACACATCTTCAGTACATTACAACAGTTATCTGACAATATCGATAGGGGACTTAAAGAGAAATCTATCAATTTGGAGAATTCTCTTCATGATCTCAAATCAACAACAGAGATATTCAGATCGCACTTGAATACGATAAACGATAATAAAGTTGACAAGAATTATTTGGATGAGAAATTGGAAGTTATCTCGGACAAGATTAAAGATTTGCAAGTATTAGATAGAAATTATCTAAATACCAGATTGAAACAGCTTAGCACAGAACTTTTTACTAGAGTAAATGAAACTCATTCATTATCGGTTGATAAGGAATATTTGGATAAAACTGTGCAGGCATTAAATAACATTGTTATAACAAAACAAGAGTTAGAAGATCGATTATCTGCAATGACTAATACGATAAAGACAAATCTTATGGAGGGGATTGAACAATTTGTTTTAAAACACGATTTGAATACATTGCTAACTACGTTTAGCGAAACTTATGTATTGAAAAATGATCTGAGTAGTGAAATGCAAGCATTTATTAAGAAAGATGAATTACAAGCTACACTCAAATCAATTCGTGAGGAAATAGCAACTTCAATTAAAAATACAGAGAATGATGAAGTGACAAGATTACAATGTTCAGCTGCATTCACCGATTATCTCACTTTATTTATACATCGAATAGCATACCAAATAGTGCGAAATTATGCAAAAGTTAGTTTCCATGTGAATTGGATTGAGGCGAAATCGCATAATTTGACAGAAGATCAAGTAGGTGATTTAATCACCGATAAGATGGGTTTAAGTATCTACGCCGATGTTCTAAAACCCTAAAGTTAGGATCATATCAATCTTTAACCGATTTTCACTATGCAAATTGCTTGGGAGGGAATAGCTACATTCTATTTCAACGTTCACATGAATTTTTCCAAGCTGAAACAAGATTATGTACGAAACGTGTTAATACTCGAATTTGAGATGAATTAGAACAGAGATGCATTCGTCCTTGTGAACTCTGCAAAAACGTGACAATACTCAAGTATTGAATTAGACCGGAACTGCATTTGTCCTTGTAAGCTATGTGAACTAAAATTGCAAAACGTGACACTAGTCAAGTATTGAATTAGACCGCAAAAGCATTCGTCCTTGTAAGCTCTCTGAAGTGAAATTTTGAAACATGTTAATCATCAACCAAGAGCAGAATTGGTGCGTAATGATAACGCCCAAGGTTGTCTCACGGTAAGCGAACGTTGCTACATAGTGTTGTGAAAACTACAACAAGAAATGACAATGTTTTTCAGTTTGATAATATGTTAAGAATGTAAGATTTGGTGAGAATGATTTATATCAATATAGATTCAGAAAAGAACTTTGAATTCACTATTATTCTTCCAAAGAATATTCAACTATGCTTAGCACATAAAGAGTTTCGAAAAGATGGGATTTGAATGTTACTGCTGGACATATATTCTTGGAAGAATGATAAAATCTCATCCTAGTTGTCAAGTACATCTAGAATTTATGACAGTAAGAAGTTCGTTTCACTTAAATCTGCCAGTGTTTATTGTGTGTACAACTCGTTGTCAAGAACATGTTTCAGTTAAATCTGAGAGTAAGATATTCATTTCACAAGAAGTTCGTTTCACTTGAATCTGGCAGTGTTCGTTGTGTGTACAACCCATTGTCAAGAACATGTTTCAGTTAAGTTCGTTTCACTTGAATCTGTCAGTAGATTGCCTCTCTCTCTCACACATATCTCTCTCTCTACTATTAATCATCAAATAGACTATGACTAAATGTAATTGAGCATGACTGAATGTAATTAGCCATGACTATATTAACTAGAGCATGACAAGAGAGAGAGAGAGAGTATCATCTTCCTCTCCTTCTAACTAGAGCATGACAAGAGAGAGAGAGAGTATCATCTTCCTCTCCTTCTTCTTCTCCTTCTTCTCCTTCTTCTTCTTCTCCTTCTTCTTCTCCTTCTTCTTCTCCTTCTTCTTCTCCTTCTTCTTCCTCTTCTTCTTCTCCTTCTTCTTCCTCTTCTTCTAGAGAGAGAGAGAGAGGTTCTTCTAAGGGGGCGGTGGCGGGAGAGAAGCGGTAGAGGTGCGGGGGGAAGGGGGGAAGGTAGGATCGGTGCGGGGGGAGGGGGGGGAAAAGTCATAAAAAAAAGCGTTAGTTTCGGCGTTGTCCATCTACTGGTAAATGTATTACTTTTTATATATTCGCAATAAACACATTGCAGATAGTGATTTTTATGTAAGAAATAACCATTTCTCGCAAAATAGTCTGCTTTATCAGATAATGATTTACAATAGTCACAATGTAGATGACAATGATGATTTTCAAAATACTCTCCTTGAACAGATGAATCTTCTACACGATTAAAACTTAAATATCTTTCTTCATATTGACGTAGAATATTATTATCGAAATTCTTTTCTTCAATTGATCAATCTGATAAATTCAAAATTGTAGTAGATACATTTTTTGGACTCAAAATTGTGTAGGGTACGAATTATCATTTAAGTTACGTAAGTAGCATAATCTTTAGACTGTGTATTCCAAATTAAGGTTTGAAGCAGTTTTGGGCAAATGCCTGTTGTTTTTACCTGAATTGTATTTGCATATGGATAAATGAATAGATAAATAAATAAATATTGTTATATTATCTTTCCTTCCCAATGCACAGTTTGGACTGTACCTTGCATGTTCTATTGCTGGTATGTCACTTTCTTCCCATTTTCCCAAATAAATTGAACAAAATACACAGTGCACAATGTCTGGTACACATGCGAATATAAATCCCTCTTTTGCCATGTTTTCCGCCAACAAATGCTGAGAAGATTTCGTCCATCTTTTATCAAAAGTTAATAATCTTAATCTTTCATGCAACATTATCTGTTGTTGAGATAACATTTTTACACAGCGTTCTTCTACCAATGCTAATTCACAACTGATTTGAAAACATGCAGTTGTACTCTATCACTCTAATTCTATGTCATCCTGATCGTTATTCTATCGTTTTTCAGAATCTAACATTGTCATCATTATCATCATCATACCGAGGGAACGCAGACTACATGGAGTGAATTCCAGCGCAGTCCGCCATCGTATTAACATCGAGGATCCCAAACAAATCAGCATCGAGAATGTGCTCGAGAGATCGAAACGTCGCGTTTTCGACATAATTAGGGAGCATGCGGCATGGCATGATGGCAATGTAAAATGGTTCATTGTCTTAAATGTTTTTTTGTATAAATCAGTGGTGATGGATGATGGGGTTAGCGAGTCTGTCTCATCTCTCGTCAATCTTCATAGTTACTCCAACATAGCGCTAAACATGCTCGAGTATAATGAAGATTTTAATGATCATTTCATGTTGGCTATAAGAAGAATCCTGTCATCTTTTGAGAACTTTGTTTGACATGGCAGCGGTTGGGTGTTGAAGAAAATTGACTCACTGGATGTGAACGTGATTAAATTTAATCCAATATTCACATCCAGTTTCTATTCAAACACCGCAGTTTCTTAAAAAAAAAATGTATTATAAATGTCAAGAATCTGTCTGACGAAAAATGCTTTTCATGGTCAGTCCTTGCATATTTCCATCAGAAACCAAAGGACTCACACCTGACTGTAAAGTATTTGAGCAAGTTTGCTCACACACTTAATACACTTACCACACGAGCATTTCCCGCACTCGTAAGCACCAAATAAATCTTTCAATGCTGAAAGCCGATTTTTGTTTAATCAATACCGCGAATGGGAAAAGCGGATTATCGCCTCTTCTCTCTCACCTTTTAAAACACAACGGTCAAGTACACATTTGTAATTTCTGTTTTCATAGATTTACATCGACCAAATCTAAAAATTCTGATGCAAAAGCAAATTTGATGAAACATGAACAGCTTTGTTCCGAGATTGAATCACAGCGTGTTTCATATCCTAAATGCGGAGACACAATTAAATTCAAGAAACTAGGTGCCACGTTGAAGAAAAAGTATACTATTTAAGCAGATTTAGAAACTTACATTGTTAATATCAATAATATCATGATGATGATGATGAATCCGATTCTGATGAAATTAATCATAGCTATACAAGGAAAACAGCACGACATATTCCCTGCGGGTATTGTTTTGTTGTTATTGATGTGAATTGGGAAATCGCTTACGGACCTGTACTCCATAGATCAAGTAGTTTAGATGAAAAAATCATGGAGAAATTTCTTCAGGAAATTACAGATCTCGGTGACATTTTGTATGAGGATATGAAACGAGAAACTCCGATGCAACATTTATCCGAAAGTCAAGAGCACGAATTTCAAAATTTGGTAAACTGTGGGCTTTGCGCCAAACCGTTCTCAGACACCGATATTAAATGTCATCACCAGGCGCATGAAACCAGAAATTACCTATGTGCGGCCCACGTTTCTTGTAATTTATCAGCTCGTACTCCGAAGTACATTTCATGTTATTTCCACAATTTCTCCAGGTTTGATTCACATTTCATCCTGAAAGTGCTCGGTAAATGCAAAAAAGAAATTTCCTGCATCGCAAATACGTCAGAGAGATTTTTGACACTTTCAGTAGGCAAAATTATATTTTTAGATTCCTACAAGTTTATGAGCGAATCCTTGGAAGTATTGGTGTGTAATTTGGTAGAGAGTACAGACATGGAAAAGAAGTTCGAACGTTTATTTTCAGTGTTTCATGACCTGCCACGCAAACACAGACATCTCTTGTTGAAAAAAGGAATATATCCTTACTCATACATGAGTTGTACCGGAAAATTCGCGGGAACATCACTTCCTCCCATCGAATGTTTTCATAATGATTTAACTGATACACCTCTGTCTCGCAAAGAATATGAGCATGTGCAAAGAGTGTTCTCGACATTCAAACTGAAATCGCTCAGTGAATATCACGATTTCTATTTATGTTTGGATGTGTTGCTATTAGCAGAAGTTTTTGAATCTATGAGGTCTATGCGTTTCAGCTCATACTGCATGATGTCACTCATTCTGTTTCCCTCGCACACTTAACCTGGAATTGTATGTTGAAGTACACTAAGGTGAACTAGAGTTGATCACACATCCTGACATGCATCTCATGTTTGAGGCGGTGATGAGGGGTGGGGTCTCATTTATCGGTAAACGTTATTGTGAGGCGAATAACAAACATCTACCTGAGACATATGACCCCTCAAAACCAAGTAATTATCTCCTTTATATTGATGCAAACAGTTTATACTCAGAAGCCATAAGTCGAAACTTACCTGTTGGAAATTTCAAATTCCTCACAGAGGAAGAAATTCCCAAGCTTGATTTTGCAAATTTGGACAGCAATCCAGAAACTGGATATGTAATAGAATGTGATCTAAAGTATCCGAAAGAGTTACATGATAAACATGCCAGCTTCACACTTGCACCTCTCCACCAAACACCTCCACACGAATTGCTGTCAAACTATCAAACAAATCAGAACGGTCAAACTGGAACCAAAAAGCTCATGAACACACTTTTTGACCGTGAAAAGTACATTGTCCACTACCTCAATTTGAAACTCTAACTTCAGCTCGGTTTGCAATTAATGGAAGTACATCACGTAATTAGCTTTTCCCAATCTCCCTGGCTGAAAAGCTACATCGACTCCCATATCCGCAATAGACAGACCGCAAAAAAATAAATTTGAAGTATCATTCTTTAAGGCCTGTTGTAATCTTATCTTTGGAAAAACTATACAATCAGTTCGCAAGCATATCAATGTTTAAATTATCAAGGACAAAAAACGGTTAGATAAGTACATTTGAAATCTGTTGGCAAATGCTGGCAAATAATTAGTCCGAACGTGATCGCGGTTTTCTCTCCTAAGTTGGAACTTAAAATGGACAAGCCTATCTATTCCGGGTTTTCCATACTGGAGTTGAGTAAATTCCATATGTACGATTTTTTCTATTGTAAATTACAAAAAATTATACCATGGGATCGCGGTAAAGTTTTCTTTTAAATGTAAAAGTGGAGGACGTGTATCAGTTGATTAAAGAAAATTTGAACCTTTTCGACACTAGTAACTACCCTCCTTACCACCCCTGCTTTTCCATGGAGAGAAATAAAGTTGTAGGAAAGTTCAAGTATGAGACAGCCTCGAAACCCGTCCTTCAATTTATTGGGCTTCGATCTAAACTTTACTCATATTTAGTATGTAATGAGAATGAAGAACCTGTAAATAAATGTGTAGCAAAGGGTGTACAGACCGGAGTGAAATGTAGAAAACTTAATTTTAATTTATACAAGAAATCGTTGATTGAATGTTGTGAACACATTGAAAAAAGCAATATGATGAGATCCTATAATCACACCATGTATCAGATTGAATGTGCAAAAATCTGCTTGAGTCCTTATGACGACAAGAGATACGTTGCAGAGAACGGTGTAGACACTTTGCCTTTTGGACTTAATAGAGTGCCAACAACGCCCTAACTGATTGCTCAGTATGTCCCATGACGATCATCCAACACCACTAATTTCGATTTTCTGTTGTAAATATGAATATTATTAGATCTAAGATAGCGTTAGAACTTCATAGCGTGCCACGTGTCAACTATCCCACTTGCAAATATGAGTTGAAAAGTGAAAAAGACTTGCTTCAAGCCGATCTCATTGAGATGAGCAGTTTATCACGTTTTAATAAAGGTTATAGGTATATCTTAGTTGTTATTAATTGTTTTTCAAAATTCGCATATTGTGTACCATTAAAAGACAAGTCAAGTCAATCTGTATTTGATGCACTTTAACCAATTATTCCTAAAAATAAGGGAGTTGTTTCAATCAGATCAGGGAACAGAATTCTTTAATTCAAAAGTTAAAGAGTTATTAGATAGATACAGTATTAAACATTACCATGTTTTTAGTGATAAGAAAGCTTCCATAGTTGAAAGGTTTAATAGAACAATTGAAGCAAAAATTTATAGATATTTAACTGAATGCGGAACCAAAAACTGGATAACGCAGCTAGACAGTTTGGTTCGTGATTATAATGCAACAATGCACACTTCAATTGGAATGAAACCTAAAGATGTGAGGAAAAAAGATCATAATCATGTTTTAATGTCTTTGAATTCTGCATTCAATAGATGATATAAATTGAAAAATTCAAAACAGAAATTTAAGCTAGGAGATGTTGTACGAATCTCAAAGAAAAGGGGTTTTTTTCAATAAATCCTATAACATAAATTGGAGCACAGAGTATTTTGTGATTCATTCTATATTCCCTTCTCAACCTGTAATGTACAGCTTGTGAGATCTAAACGGAGAAGTAATTAGTGGTAGGTTTTACGGAGAAGAAATTAAAAAAACACAATCAAACGAATCGGAGAGACAAGTATATCTGATTGAAAAAATATTAAAGCGTGACAAAAAAGGATTGCTTGTTAAGTGGATTGGATTTTCAACACCTAGTTATATTAGTAGAAGTCAACTATTAGATGAAAAATAATCTATTGTAATACATTGCATTCACTGTAAATGTCACAAAGATTTGGTGTAAATATAATATGTCTTTATCAAAAAAATGCTTCTCAGTTTCATTTCAATCTGTAGTTTCATTTTTGTAATTTGCTTTAGAAAATCTTTTGCTAAGCCATAGATAAGGAGAAGCAGACCATATGCATTCTCGTAAAGAGGGTGCGGGAAAGAGAGGGAACGATTATATTGAAGTGAGAAACTTCTATCAGTTTGCTAGTGCATTACTGTGAAAGGGGAGAGTGACAGCAAGCACGTGTTGACAGCATTCCAATGTGATAAGCCATACACAGTCAGAGAGCCATGTGGTGAGTGACACACCCCCTTTGATAACTTACGAAAAATGATTAGTTCCTTATCAGATCACATGCTGTACACGTGTCTAACATGAGTAATATCCTGATAGTGAATTTTGACAATATTATAAGACAGAAAGAAATCCCAACATGGTGTAAAAATGGTAAGTTGTTACCTTATAAAGCAAGGATCCTTATAATAGGCTCTTCAGGCTGAGGTGAAACCAATTTGCTATTTAATTTAATTTTTTCAAAGAATGGGTTGAGATTAAAAACTATATACTTGCATACCAAGAGTGAGTATCAAGATAAACATATTTTTTTAGAAAACGTTTTTTCCAACATGAAGGATATTGAATTTCATATAAACAACAATTCTGAATCTATACCACATCCAAACAAAATATCAGAATATTCTTTAGTTATATTTGATGATTTACAACATAAATTAGTTTTTTTGAATGTGAGAATATTGATACTAATGGGCACGCATAGGTAATATTACCATGACTGCAAAACAAAATATTGGAACCAAAGACCTTAAAGCTGCGATTAGACCAAAATTATTAACAAAAAGTTAATAACTCAATCCTTATAGATTATATTAGATTGAACATAACTTATCATACTTGAACATAACTTATGATGAAGATGTGAGTTTGTCAACTTCCTTTCAATCTCATAGAATCTATAAGTTAAGGATTAAGTTATTAACATTTTGTTAAAACTTTGGTGTAAACCCAGCTTAAAGATGCATACCTCTTTAAGGTCTTTGATTGGAACTATAGATGTATAATACAGTAATATACTGGCTTCTCCACACATCTGTATAATCACTTGTCAGCTGATTTATGATGAATAACTCTATAGTCTAATTTTTACTCTTATATTGGCATATGAAGGAGGATCCTTTTTCCTTTTATATTATCCTTGAGATGCAAAATTACCAAAAACCTTGTATACATGTTGTTACGGCCACCGAGGTGGGCGCAATAACAAATTTCTTTAGTAGCTTCTACTGGTTTAGCCAGGTTGGACTGAGTGAACACAAATTGAAACGAATACACTTCTATTAATAATCGGAGGACCAGACCAACAATAAGTTGATCAAATGAATTACTCAAACAAATAAATCAAGTTCAATACAGCAAAACGGTGTAAAACAAAGTCTTTCATACAAAGGCGGGAATCTCACTACACGAGGCGGAAACACAACTTGCTTAGTTCTATACTGTCTTTATGGATTATACTCAACAATAATAAGTCTCAGGTTGACATTGAAGAGGTATCACAGTAATAAAACACTTGGAGCCGATTAATCTTGTAGAGAAACGACATGAATGTAACTTGGAGTGGAAAAACGACACGAGACGAGACGTGGTAGCAGGAAGCGGGATCGACTTTCACTGTGTACTGAGTGAACGATGACTCGAGAGCGACTCCTTCAAAAAAACGGTTCCTCGGTGAACGATAGTTCAAATAGCTCTGTAGGAACTAGATACAGCGCTCGTAGTGGTTACTTACCGCAACTGGTTGGCGGTAGCACACGTCGACCGTCGAGGCGCAATTGAAAAAGGAACATATACCTGTCAAATTTCATGAAAATCTATACCACGTTTTGCCGTAAATGCGCAACATATAAACATTTAAACATTAAGAGAAATGCCAAACCGTCGACTTGAATCTTAGACCTCACTTCGCTTGGTCAATAACTTACTACAACTAAATTCAATCGCACTAAAAACTTTGAAATTTTCCATTGCATCAAAAACATACTAGTCCGGGCGCATATGTCACGAATAAGGCACTCTGTGGTCATTTATGAGTAACAGCCATGGAAGATGTCTCACATTTTTTGTTAGGTCTAGCATAATAAGGATCGTGATGATGATAAGTCGAAATCACAGGCAAACACCTCGGAAACAAGATGGCCGCCAAAATTTTCAGGGTTTTGCTATATCACTTGTATTTCAATAACCGTTCAAGATAGTCAACCGGTTTTTTAGACGAAAATATTTTAAAAACCATCCTATACAATTTCTGTTTTACAAAATCTTTCTCTAGAACACATATTGTTTTAGTTATAACCTTCAAAAGCCCAAAAAAACGTTTTTTCCAATTTTTTTAAATCTATGGAATTCAGAGCATTATTCCAGCTTTGGAACGATACATCTTCATGCGCTGTATGTCAGGAAATGAGTTCTCAAGCGCCCTCCAAAAAAAAACCCTGCACGGTTTCTAGTGCGTTTTTCCATACACATGAGTAACAAGCTAGAACAATGAAATCGATTTTTTCATGACTACTTTAAGATAAAGACTTGCAAATGGTCTCAATCTCTTCGTTACAACAAGATGAATGAGAATATTGAAGATGAAAACAACGAAAATATTCTACATCATTGAAAAATACAAGATGACGGTCATTATTGACATTTTTATATCGCTTGTTATTCAGTTATTGAGTTTGAAGTGATATTCACCATAGTATAAGTTGGTGGAATTGGGTAAATCTTTCGGATATTGTAGTATGATTATTTTGGAGCTTGCTGAGGGCTGAATTGATCCGATCTCCTCGAAATTATTGAAAATCAACATATTTTTGCCGCCATCTTGTTTTTTTCATGATGACAAACATTCTTGAGATAGTCATCATGGATTATCTCTTTCTCCACATCATTATAAAGAGATTGATACCATTCCCAAGTCTTTACCTTCAAGGAGTCATGAGTTACATGGGTTTCTAATTGTTGGAATTGGCATTTGGTGGAAAAAGTGTGTTTTCCGTTGCAAACAGTACTCTTTACTCTTTTTCCGATGACGCTCCAGCCGTAAGATATGGACCTACAGCCTCCAATCAGAGATTGAAGCTTTCAAGATTTTTTGAAGCTTTGGAAATATTCAACAACCCTGTGCCAATAATACTAGTGTTTGTTTACTGCAAATACATATACAGGTGGAAAGTGAAATATTGTCCCCGAAAAATGTATGTTTCAAGTCTTTGAAGTTGAATCAATAATGGAAAAAGTTGTCGAATTGGATGATCCTCTAGAACATCATTGTTTGGTTAATTCTAAACACTTTGGTGGTAAAACCAATTCGATATCCCTCACAATAACTGAATAACAAGCGATATAAAAATGTCTGTCAATAATGACCGCCATCTTGTATTTTTCAATGATGTCGAATATTTTCGTTGTTTCCATCAACAATATTCTTATTCGTCTTGTTGTAACGAAGAGATTGAGACCATTTGCAAGTCTCTATCTTGGAGTAGTAATGAAAAAATCGATTTTATAGATCTAGCTTGTTACTCATGCTATGGAAAAACGCACCAGAAATCACGCAGGGCTTTCTTTGGAAGGCGCTGGAGAACTTATTCCTTGACGTACAGCACATAAAGATATATCGTTTCAAATTTGAAGAAATGCTCTAAATTTCATAAATTTAAAATTTTTCTTTATTGTATGCATAAGAAAATTTATAATGGAATGAAATTTGAACATATTTGGAAAAAAGTTTTTTTTAGGTTTTTGAAGGTTATAACTAAAAAGATATGCGTTCCAGAGGGAACTTTCATGAGACAAAAATTGTAGAGGGAGATTTTTGAAATATTTTTGTCGAAAAAAACGGTTGAATATCTTGAACGGTCATTGAAATACAAGCGATATAGCAAAGCCCTGAATGTTTTGGCGGCCATCTTGTTCCCGAGTTTTTTGCCTGTGTTTTCGACTATCATCATCACGATCCTTATTATGCTAGACCTCACGAAGAAATTGAGAGATCTTTCATGGCTGTTAGGTACTCAAAAATGACCACGGAATGACATTTGTGCCCGGACTATATGGTAACCTACAACAAGCAAGGAAATTGATCGAACCAGTCTTTTGACCATGTTCAAATAATTTGATCGCCCGTTCGGCGGGAGTCAAACTTAACCATTGGTTTGACCGTGGTTGAACTTAACTGGTGTTGGTGGAACGGAATTATTTTTGATTTGACCAGCTGATAGACTTTAACCATGTTCAAATGCCTTGACCAAGGTTGGTGAAACGGGGCATCAATTTTTAAATGTTTATATGTTGCACATTTAAGGCAAAATGCTCTAATAGATTCTCATGAAATTTGACAGGTATGTTCCTTTTTAAATTGTGTGTCAACGTATATACAAGCTTTTTGGAAATTTTGCATTTCAAGGATAATATGAAGGGAAAAAGGCAAGCCTCCTTCATACGCCAATCGTATGTTTTGTTTATGCGAAAACAGTCCAGTTTTCGCAGCAGAATCTCATAATTCACAGTATCGAATGCCTTCCGGATGTCCAAGAACATTCCAGCAACTCTTCTCATATCCTTTCTGTTGATGTTGCTTGAAATCTCTGAAATGAATTTTCTTAGAGCCAGCTCAGTGCCCAAGCCCTCTCTGAAACCAAACTGGCTCTTTGAGAAAAAATTGAATGAATTCAAAAAGCACATCATTCGAACCTTTATTAACTTTTCGAACAGTATTGCAACAATGGATAACAGTGATATAGATCTATAATTCTGAACATCATTAGAGTTTCCCTTCTTTGGAATTGGTATAGCCTTAGCCATCTTTAGTTTACTTGGAAAAGTGCCCTCAGAGAGACTCAAGTTGAATATGTGAGCAAGAACTGGACTGATGATATGGCAGATCTTTTTAAACATTATTGAGGTATATCCATCAATGCCTGGGGATTTTGAGCTTTTCAAACTACGTATAATTCCATTAATTTCCATGGAGTGAATTGGAGACCAGTACAATGAATAGGTACAGCGATCATCCCTGAATGAGTTGTAGTAATCATCAATTGATGATGATGGAAAAGGTGGTGGGGCAACTGACTTGGGAGAATCAATAAAATAGTTATTGAATAAATCAGCAATTTCCTGTTCATCCTCTACTACTTCATTGTTGTTTACAACTTTTGAAACACTTTGCTTTGATGAACCTCTACCTACCAACTCATTTATCAGTCTCCATTGCTTTTTGGAATCACCCTTTGTGTGTTCAAAACACTCAAAGTAGTACTTCTCTTTGGCATTTCCTATCCACCGCTTAATCTTACATCTGAGTTCAACAAATTCATGTCTCAGCCTAACATTACTTGGATCATTTTTAAGCCTCCTATATAACCTATCCCTCGATGCTATCGCCTGACACAGACCCTCCCTCATCCAAGGCTTCAAAAGTCTACCCTTGTGATTTTTAATGATGATTTGATGCTTGGATGTCCGAATAGCATAATCTAAAATAGAGCAGAAGCTGTCATAAGCCATGTCGGTGTGAACAGATTCATAGACGGCCGACCAACTCTCATGCTCTAGTACACCTATTAGACGTTCCCAGTCGATCCCCTCGAATATTTTTTGCTCGGAATTGGCCTTTGGCTTGGCGAGAGCAATAGAGAGACAAATTGCTCTATGATCACTTATAGCAGCCTCAACAACTGCAGAACGCACAGATGAAGGTGGCATACCTCTGAACAGGATATGATCGATGCATGTTGCAGAACGCTCAGTCACACGATTATCAACATTGATCAAATTTTCTAGACCTACCGAGGCTAGTATCTCGAGATATTTATCAGCAACCCTATCAGTCCTATTTAGATCAATGTTGAAATCACCAAGACATATCAATATATCACTGTTCATATCCTGCAGAAATGTATCATAGCTGTCTAAAAAACGGTCAACTGCGACTCTATGCCATCTATAGATTCCAACAACAGTAAATTTAACATCATTGTAAGCACAATTCAAGACCAAGGAGTCAGATCCTTCAACATTACTCTGTACTAGGTTACAAGAAAACTCATTTTTATGAAAAATTATTATGCCACCACATCTATCATCTGCACAAGCAGACACAGAGGCATAGCCCTCGATTTCAAACACATCAATATTCTGATCTGGCTGAATCCAAGCTTAGGAGAGAATTATAAAGTCCAGTTTCCTTGACATATTACTCAAGTATAATAATAATTCATCATAGTTTCTATTCACACTCTGGATATTCATATGGAAGAAAGTAACTCCATCCTCACTACAAATGTATCCATTATACTCATCCACTGATGAGATATATTTACATTCAAAATCCGGATTCATGATTTAGTATTTGACATAAAAAGAGTTTGCACTCTATGACAAAAATATTTATGAGAAATGGGTGAATACGCTGAAAATGGAAAGGGAAGGCAACATTTTTTTGTTGTGTTTCAAATGAGACAAGTCAAGTTTAGGTGAAACGATATGAGTTGTATAGAATCTTGAACACATAAAAGATTGAAAAGAGCAAAATTGGATTACAATACTTTGAAGAAGAGAGTCCTAGAAAAATGAGAAAAACAAAATAAGCAACCGTTCCTACGGTTAGGAAAATATAAGATACAATAAATGAAGATATTAATATTTAGAAAAAATTATTGACAAAGAACTCAGCATCTTATCGTTTACATATCAAGTTGAGATTAAGTGAAGAGTCAAAAAATTCAGAAAAATAAAATACTTGTATAGAGAGCTCTAAATTCAATGCTATAAGGAAGAAAACAAATTCATACAGAAATGAGAAAACAGAATAAAGCAAGGAAATGATAAGAACATAATATTAATAAAAATAAATATATCAAAGAAACAGCATTGAGAAAAAAGCATCATCTAATTATTAATGGTCCAGTCACTGAGTCTTCACCGTTTATTCAATGAACATCCTCAACGAAACCTCGAACGGTAGATCTTCTAGCTCCGTCCCCATTAATGTAATGGATAACACCGTCCAAAGTCCAGACTTTATTTCGACCGAACATTTGAATAGCCTGCCGATATACGTTCATTCTCTCTATAGTGAGATCCTCCCTAACAACGATTGAGGTACAGCTTAGTAATTTTTTATTTGCGAATATATCTTTCCGATGGCGATAGCTAGAGAAGCGGACAATGATCGGTCGCGGACGAGTCATGGAATTGGTGTCACCAGATACAGGCATACAAGGCTTTCTCCCAAGTCGATGTGAACGCTCAATATGAGATTCATTAATATTGAGCTTCAATTTCTCCCTAATAATGGCAATAACAGCGTTGTCGGTGGACTCCCCCTCAGTCTCAGGAACGCCGAATATTTTCAAATTATTACGGCGGTTGTACTGTTCATAGCTATCCAATCTTTCGTGAAGAATTGAATCACTTTCCTCGATGCGCTTTTTCAAAGTCACCACTTCCTCCTTCAAATCATTAATACTTTTATTAGCAGCTTGGAGTGAGGCTGATAACCCACCAGTAAATTCGTCAATCATAGTTTTAACAAGAGCAGATACCCTTTCCAACAATTTGTCACTTTCAAAATATGATGCTAGAGATAGATCGATAGACTTCAATATCGCCGGGCTGATATCGGCCGCTTCCAAGATATTACAATCAGAAAGAGGAGTAGAAGCAGAAGAAGAAGAATTCGATCTGAGCTTTCTGTCCATGACCTTATCTTTAACAACAGCCTGCCTACTTGTGTCACCCAAACCTGTTTGCTCTGGTGTAGAATCTAAAAGAGCGGTTGCTTTAATAAATTCTCCACTAGAAGTTTGAACCAAAACCTCGGCAGTAGGTAACAAAGTGACAGTTGATTGCTGTTGCAAACACAGTGACGAGGTGGAGCTCATTGTGACATGAGAGTTCTTCTGAGGCTGTTCTGCATGAGAAACAGCTTGCTTAGTTGTTTCCGCATTCTGAACCATGACAGAATTCAAAACAGCATTCTCACCCTTGGAGGGAGCAAAAGATTGAGAATGAATAACATTTGAAGTTACCTTATCCTTAGAAATAGGCTGAGTGTCTCGTGATTGAGGATACGACCTATGAAGAACAGTGTGGTGACTCTCGCCACAAAGTGTACACGATTTGTCCGAACAAACATGATTGGGTGTGAAAGGCTTGAGGCAATTATAACATAACCTTTTGTCACGGACAGCATTCCAACGATCAGTAACCTGCAACTTCAATAATTCATTACAACGATTTGGAAAATGACCAACAGAATTACAAAAACTACAAGGTGACATAGAAGAGGTAGTAACCTGCATCCTAGCTTGAACATTCAATTGATTTTGGTTGAACTTCGGCTTGCTATGAGCACCAACCGAGTTGGATGTACCTTGCTGTACATTTCCTTGATGATGGTTAGCTGAGCTTGAAGCAACAGCTTCCATGATTTTGCATTGTGATTCCAAAAAATTCCAAAAGCTGGTTATGAACTAATCTATTTCGTGGTGTAAATTGTCTCTTGCATTGGAAAGAGCAGAAGGCTCAGGAAGTGAATCTTCCTCATGATCAGACATGCTTAAAAACTAACAGAAGAACCTGAGTGAACAGAACGATACTGCACTGTAGCAATGCAATTGCTGCGCCAATAAGCAACTTTGGGTGCTGGTCCAGTACGCAGAGAGGCACGACTGTGCGCTTGAGGCGAGTTGTATCAAGCTTGCTGTGCGGCAAGTCAAGTAGCGAGCTCGCAAGATGGTGTAGTTTGCCGTGTGTTGTTTTCTCAATGCACAATAGCCGTCTGTGACCAGTTCAGTGCAGTTCAGTCTCTCAGGGTACAAGATAGTTGATAGCTGGTGCATACACGTTGCAGCGTGCTTTGAGTTGCAGCCAGTACTGAAAATTTGAAACAAGTGTGTGAATGCTTAATATTAAACAATATAAACATACAAAGGTACAATGGAATAAAATATACTCTAGAGTGGGACCTAATCATTGGCGTCAAGCTAGACTATTAGGCACACGGTCACTGAAACCCTAAGGTTCAATGGACCAAGAAATGGGTAATAAAAATTATCCTAGGTAAACACTGGATCAAAAATGAATGGGCTGGAGGACCAATTTTTATCCAATTGGTCCAATTAACAATTATCCTAGGTAAACACTGGGTCAAAAATGAATGGGCTGGAGGACCAATTTTTATCCAATTGGTCCATTAACAATTATCCTAGGTGAACACTGGATCAAAAATGAATGGGCTGGAGGACCAATTTTTATCCAATTGGTCCAATTAACAATTATCCTAGGTAAACACTGGGTCAAAAATGAATGGGCTGGAGGACCAATTTTTATCCAATTGGTCCAATTAACAATTATCCTAGGTGAACACTGGATCAAAAATAAACGGGCTGGAGGACCAATTTTTATGACAGAATCCAAATTTAGGGCAGTGGACTGTGAATGATAGCTGGTATTAATACCTACAAATAAATCTTTGAATTCTGTGCATAAAAATACTGATAGCTTGAAGTGTGGTAAGTACGCCAATAAAATACCAAATGAGTCAACAAGATAAGATTTAATAATAATAAAATAATAATAGGCAGATGGCCACATACAAAAACAATTGTAAGTAGATTGAGTCGAAGAATCTTGGGATAATTACAACATGTGATAGAAAGCGTTGGAGAAATACAAAATTTAAATGAAATTAGGTCAATGACATTAATGACCATTGAAGCCTGACAATAATCGAAAAGGTATTATTAATGATACCTGAATTGCAAATATAAATTGAGTGCTATAATGAAAAAGTTACTGCTGCAAAATTCAATCTTAATGATTTACAAAAGGAATAATAATAAATGACAATGATTTACAAAAGGAATAATAATAAATGACAATGAGCTGTAGATAGTGCTTAACAAATAGAATACAGTAATATAGGCGGCATGGGCCTTCAGTAAATTGAATGTCAAGTTAGACATCAATAGAACAATTAATAGGCGTCAGTGGCCTCAGTGAATTGAATGTCAAGATAGACATCAATAGAACAATTAATAGGCGTCAGTGGCCTTAAAATATCACTTGTAAAGCCAAGGGTAGCTGTCAAATACAATGAAATAATTGTTAATATTGAGTACAATTATATAGGCGGCATAGGCCTTCAGTGATTTGAATGTCAAGATAGACATCAATAAAACAATTAATAGGCGTCAGTGGCCTTAAAATATCACTTGTAGAGCAAAGGGTAGCTGTCAAATACAATGAAATAGTTGTTAATATTGAGTACAATTATATAGGCGGCATAGGCCTTCAGTGATTTGAATGTCAAGATAGACATCAATAGAATAATTAATAGGCGTCGGTGGCGTCAGTGAATTGAATGTCAAGATAGACATCAATAAAACAATTAATAGGCGTCAGTGGCCTCAGTGAATTGAATGTCGAGATAGACATCAATAGATCAATTATGTAATACATGCGTAAATGAAAATTGAATAGAACGATTTATGTAACCTGAATAAAATTTTGAAGAGGAGATGCAGCCAGGCAGACAGGCAAGGAATCCGCAATACCCAATGGAACAGGACATCAGCAAGCGACGATGTGATCTGGCCATGCGATGACAAGAATGGAAGCGTCCACTACAGTAGGCAAATCCCCCAGTGGAAATGTGAGCAGGAGCATGTAGAATTTCAAACGAATAATCCGACCTTCAAGTTGTGGAATTTTTAGATTGATTTCCAAACGGTAGAGATGATGAACTTGAAAGTTTGAGTTTCAAAAGGTGAAGCCAATCGTTAGAAGAATGGCAATTGACGCCCACACGAGGTTGTGAACTTGACAAAGTTTATCAGCGTAAATATGCGAAGAAATCGATGAATAGTTGAATCACAATTGAAGAATAGAATAAACGAATTAATTTGAAGGAGTAATTCACATTTTAAAAACGTTCCATAGATCAGATGAATAGCGATAAACGCCCACACGAGGTTGCAATTTTGACAAAGTTTATCAGAGTAAATAAGTGAAGAAATTGATGAATAATTGAATCACAATTGAAGAATAGAATAAACAAATTAATTTGAAGGAGTAATTCACTTTTAAAAATGTTCTGTAAACTAGATGAATTTGGATGAAAAGTTTAGACTGGGAGCGAGATGTGCCCCCACCGACTAGACTCCATTGAAAGACAAGAAGACAGACCAACGCTCAAGCAACAAAAGGAAAGCGGAAATGTCAGCCACCTACATAACACGTTTACAAACGTTTGGTGAAAAAGTAGCAAATATCTAGAAAGTAAGATGCCTAAAGACAAAATAAATTCCAAAAAATCGAATAGTACAAATATTAAAATTGAAACAACAAATAACACGACGAATAATATAGGAAACCAACTTGGTTATAGCAGTGCCGTAGAACCGTGACTGTGACGTCACCAGACAGCGCAGACGGAAAATGACGACATGATGTCTACGTAGTAGCGGAACGAGTAACAAGTGGAACCGTTACAATAAATGCTTTGTCAGATTTTACAATACACTAGATGGATAAATAACTAATTGATAAATCAAGACATACCTATATAATATTTTTTCGTTGGGGCTCTTCTTAAATAGAAATAAAAAATAAAACTCCAAGTACCCTTTTTTCAAATTGTTTATTTACGAAATGTTTCGACCTTGATACCATTATCATGTAATTGAATAAAATAAAATGAATAAAAAATAACATTGAATAGATACTATTACAAGCTTCTTATTTCTGATCATAGCTAGTACATTCATATGATCTTTTAAACTGTTAATTTTGAATTTATATTTAATAATGATAATAATAATGATAATAATACTGAGGATGATGCCCACATAAGCTCATAGGCTTGTGCGTGGGTAATGAGTGAGAGGGATGATGATGAGAGGTGACTACTTTTCAGTTAGTCAAGACCATCGGCTTATCGTCTCCTCTGAGAGACCATATCTATGTGATTGTGCTGTGGTCAAAAACTTTTGCCCCCGGTCGAGATTAGAACTCGGGTTCTCTTGATAATTAGACCGGTTCATTATCACTTACTCTAACAAGCCATCCAGTTAAATTTGCATGATTTTATAAAAAAAGGATTATTGATGTCCAATTGAACTGAATTTATTAGTTTATCTCTGTTTAATCATGGAAATATAAGTGTAAAACTGGGGCCCTGAAACCTGCACTGAATGTTAAAGACAAATTTCACATTTATGCGCCGGCAAAATTAATAAGAGATAAAATAATAAATTTAATTCAATTGGACATCGATAACCCTATTTTTGATAAAATCATGCAAATATAAATTTAAAATTTATAGTCCTAGTCTGGAAAATCATATCAATGTACTAGCATAAGTGATCAGGAATAAGTAGCTTGTGATAGTATTTATTTAATGCAATTACATGATAATGGCATCATGGCCAAAACATGTCGTAGGTATATAAAAAATTTTAAAAAAGTGTACTTAGATTTTTATTTTTTATTTCTATTCAAGAAATATTTATTATATAAAATATTATATATTGCTGGAGTTAATCACAAACGATTTTCTCCTCCCATTCTGACTGGAAATTGACCATCTCTCTCAATAGAAGTGAAGATTATCTGTTGATATTTCCTCATCTATGCAAGCTCTTGTTATTTCACTGCTGTTTGGACTCGCTTCTTTGCTGTAATAGAAACAATAACTGAAATTAGGTCATGATTTTTTTAATTAAAGATGGCAATTAAATTAGAAAATTTCTCATAACTTTGGTACCGTATTACTATTAAGAGAATGGGTTGATTGAAATTAGGGATTCAATATTAAAAGGGAAAAGAAAATGTCAAAAGTTTCCTGATAACATAAAATGGAGCTTTATTGATTGATTACTTCATTTATGTGGATTACAATATATACTGGCTCATAGGCCTACACTAAACTTATACAATAGCTTACAATACAGCAAAGTTTTAGATGAATTTACATAACATAAACTAAGAAAAAAATTATTGAACTGTACAATGGTATGAAAAAAAATCAATTTGGAATAACTACCTATACAAGATAATATTGTAATGCATCTACATAAATTGGCGGAGCTTTGGACATATCAATGTCCATTCTTTGGAAAGAATATTAAAAATATCCTTCCCAGTAACTCTCTACCAAGTGATCAAAGATTAAAAAAACAAGGAGTGTCCTATTCAGGAATATTGTATCCCAAATTCAAATCCCAAAAGCAGTGAACAACTAGTGTTCAAAATTTGAATACTTTTCATAAAATGGGATAGACATAGAACATTTTTGAAGAGAAAATAACTGTGGATTCATTCAACTATAGGTATTTTCTTAATAAGCTATCAGACTGAGTAAAAGATCAAAAGCGATTGCATGAAATTTTGATTCATTCTAACTCAACATTAAAAATAGAGTTGATACTATTTCAAATAATTTGTAGATGAATAAGAAGTGGGCAATATTTGTAAATTATTTAAAAATTGAGAAAATTATAAAGAAAGATGACTTCATTTCCAAATCTATTTGAAACTTCTGACAATACTGGATCTGACGACATCAAATAAGAATTTTCAAAACAATTCTGTTTCCAATACAATAAATCAAGTTGGTACCGTAATAAAGAAATATGGTTGTAGTTTTCATTTACCTGTACTGACACTGTAGACTCAGGAGCAGACACAGTAACAAAGAGGAACGAAGACAAAAATGAAGAATACAGGAAACAGGAAAAACAACAGATAGAAACTCAATAATTAAAACAGACCTATACACTACAACTAACTATCTCACTGGATTACTGGAGCGCACTGTGCGATATGTCATCCACTTTAAAGCTTTAAAGTTTAAACCATATAGTGAAAAGTGAACTAACAAACAGAAATTCTCGAATGGAAGAACTCTTGTCTTGTCTCAGAAATTCAAAACCAAACCATCATCCCCTCTCCACTTCGTACCTTGGAGTTGGCCGTTGGACACACTCTAGCACGTATAGTGGAGAAATATAGTGGTGACTGGAAAATAGAGAGTAGAAAGTAGGTGCATGTGCGTTTGTGTATGTGTGGGACTGTATGTGTGTGTGAGTGAGAGAGAGAGAAAGTGTGAGTGAGTGAGAGAGTGGGTGTGAGAAAGTGTGTGTTAGAGGGAGAGAGAGTGAGTGAGTGAAGGAGACTGCTAGAGGGCGAGTGTTGGATTCCTGTTTTCAGCCCAAAATGTCACTGACAAAAAGCTGTCTTCCCTTTTGTTTGAAAATTGAATAGGGTAGTGCAAATTCCTGACCATGAAACAAAACATTTTTTGTTGCATGTTCTATCCTTCAGCAGAAAACTGGAAACATGCTCCATGGACTGCTATATAGATCGCTGATTGAGAAGCTCTATCAAATATAAGAAGCAGTTAATATTTTAATTGAATTAAAGTTACGTTTATTTCTAGTGTAATTTTGGGAGGATTTGAAAACATTTTCACCAAAACATCCTAGACCTTAGTAGAGCGTATGTCAAATTGTAACATTTCATTAAAAAGTTCTCAAAAAGCTTATTTAACATTTTATCACAACCCCCAAGCAGCAATTAGATTTTTCTCAAATGAAGGGTTCGCCCCTCATTTAAGAAAAATCTAATTGCTGCTTGGGGCTTGTGAGAGGGATTCTCACAGATGGTTGCTTTTTGTGTAATTTGAAACAGATAAGGTTTGCTACCCAGACAGAAAATCTATTTCCAATTTTTTATTTTAATCTTGTTGAAAAATAGTGATCATTAACATGCTTGCATTTCTCAGCTTAGAATCAGATTTCTGACAAATTTCTCTATACCCATAATATACATTTGATATTGTGCAATTCACGATTATATTACATTATTATATAATGCATGATTTGAGTTTCATTCTATAATGTGTATAATTTTCCATCCAATATGCACTTTATTGTATAAATACCTTTCAAGGAATTCATCTGTAGTTCAGTATACTCTTGTACTGAACTATTACAACTGTTGTAACTATTACAACAGTTTTCAATTGAATTTTGTATTTCGTGAAGTGGGGGAATATCAATGCCACAAATCAGGGAATTATTTAACATTTTATCACAACCCCCAAGCAGCAATTAGATTTTTTAGATAAGGGCCAAGCCTGTTGTCCCTTCCCAATCATATTTATATGATTTGTTATTGTATCCATGTATAAATAAATAAATAAATAGATATTCATTGGCAAATTTTCATTTCTAATTAGCTAGTCTACGGTGTAGAATCTTAATTCAGATGGCAACTAGGTCTATTGTTTGTTAGGATTTAATGGAATTATTAATTATCAATTGGAAAAGAGTTCAGCAAGTGACTTCTTCATTTCTTCGTCATATTCTCTGATGTGGTGCAATCTTTTCAATTTTTGAGGGACAAGACGTGCCCCTCAAAAAGGTGGAATGAACATAAAAAATGAAAGGAGAGTTGAACAAAAACATATTTCATATGGACTGAATGGAGGTTTCTTTGGAATCTAGTAACATAGCATAAAATAATATAATATATAATCTGAAACATGATAAGTCTGTACCTATATTTTTCTCTCATGACTCACTTTTACGCCAATTGTCTAATGACTCATCATCCATGTCTAGTCTATTCTTTATTCAAATGTTATTCACACTCTTATAATCTCAGTCACTGAATTCACTCCTTATCCAATGTCTCAGTTTTAAAAGTTTACTTAGTTTTTTTTTAAGTTTATCTCCCTTTTCTCCTTCCGATTATCAAGATTTATTGACTGATCCTCTTACCTTCAATTATGATTATTATACAATTTCAGAAGCTTCAATCAATTAATAATCAATGTAATTAGTGATTCCATTCAGGGTTGATTTTGATCATGAACTCCAATAAGAGTTCCAGTTCTATGCCAATCACCAGTTCAAATTTTAATACACCAAATCCGTAGGCCTATAAGCCTACATGTTGTTTGATTAAGCTCAACATGACTCTTGAATAAGCGGTCAACCCTTCAATAAATAGCTCTGATCAGTAATAAAATATAGCTCAACTACTTAGTAATAAGTAAGAGACAATTATTGTCTAGAAAGCCTTATACCGTGAATAAACAGGTTTTCTATGTAATATCATCATAAAAAATTGTATACATAACAATCAATTGAACAATAACATTGATTTCATTCAAAGTCTACCCTTAAAGAAAATCTTGATTTCATATGAAGATGTGTCAAATAAATTATTCTCTTGTATTTTATCTTCTGTAAAAGGGGACTCAATTAATGAAACATTAGAGTCACTATCTTCAATATAATATTAGGGCATTTCCAGCAGCTGAATAACTTTTATAACTGGATACAATGAAAACATACTGAATCAGACCAATTCAGCATTCAAAAAAGGTGCTGCACTAAACTTTAGTTCAAAATTCCAATACATGAACACTACAGGTTGGTCTCCTCTCCCCTGTATTGGAGGAGATTTTAGAAGGGAATATCCAAAAAGACAATGTAAAATAGGCTACTCGAGGATTGTTTGACACTCGCAATAGAAGCAAAATTCAAGGGAATGCATAGCAAGCCATATTCAAGATCAATTCAAATCGGCTTTAACTGACAAGGGGTTTTCAAGGCAAAGTCAAGACTTGTTTGACCCATGCAATAAAAGCTAAATTTGAACGAATACCTATCAAGCCATATTCAAGATCAATTCCAATCAAGTCTGTCGGCTTTAACTGACAAGGGGTATTCAAGGAAAAGTCAAGACTTGTTCGACCCATGCAATAAAAGCAAAATTCGAACAAATACCTATCGAGCCATATTCAAGATCGATTACAACCAAGTTTTTTAGCCTTGAAAAACAAGGGTATGCTGCTTTCGATTCTAGTATGGAAATTCAAGGGGATTCCGAGTTGAATGTCAAGCAAGATCGTTTCCAGCTGGATTCAACTTCAGCCTTGATTGGCAAGTGAAGGCTGCTTCTAATTCAAGCCTTGAATCAAGCCTTACTGCTGACTGGGTACTCTTACTTCTACATGATTCAGAGGTTTGAGCAATAAGAGACATTTGATTCGATACGATTATATTGTAGTCATACTCTAGTGCACATTGGAAACAGGGAATATTATCAGACATATATAAATAACATCTCAATCATCAAGGTTTAACAGCACATAGTCACATAATGGTCCCAGATTAGTACACATTTCACAAAATTCAAAGCTATAAGGAAAGTTCAGAATCATCATCTGTCTATTGTGACAAGGATGAAGTGTAGCTGTTGGGAACGTTGAAGAAATCACATCAGCATAATTCTCGAAAGTTCCAAAAGGATCATGATATCCTTCTCCAATGTTGAATAGTGGCTCAACACTCCACCTTGCACTCATGACAAAAATGCAATCACCGCAAGGACATGGTGATTCAGGGTCTGCTGGTGCCATTGCTGATTGAAGTACTGGATGTAGATGTTGTTGACAGCCCATGTTGACAGTAGGATGAGCACACCTCGACTGACTTTGTAATTACTGCTTCAAGGAAATCCAGCGATATGAATGATGGGTGGAGACAGTTGCGCAGATCATATGCGCAGTGGATTTGTTGACACTTCCTGGCATGAGCTATGACGTCACTTATCAAGCAATTTTTTCAGTTTGCTATACTGAGATGCTTGTTGATTTCATCAATGAGCTGATCTTGTGATGATGAGGTGCGTGGGCGTTTTGCTGTGGAAGGGTATGAGTTATCATCATCATCATCATCATTGTCAGATATATTCATTTCTTCATCTGTCCATAGTTTAACACTGCTGCTGTGTGACTTATCCTCCTCCTCCTCCTCCTTCTCATCCTCCTCCTCTGCCTCCTCATCCTTCTCCTCATCCCTTTGTGCTGGAGTGGGGATCTTGTAATGTCCATGTGCAAGAGTTGTAATTCCATCATCTAGAATATACCTCTTCTCATCAGCTTTGCCCAGTGCCTTCTTTCTCATGACTTGAGTCATGATCTGATGTTTCCTAGTGCCAAACATCACTTGTTCTCTATAGATATCCTCATCACCATATAGACAATCTAGATAGTCTTGGAAGACTATGTAACATTCAGCATCTGGATGCATTTTTGAGAGTTCTCGCCCAAGTATTGGTCTCCATACTCCTTTAGCTTTTTTTATCAATCCACTTGTCAACTGATTTGGATCACTATTGTAACACCTACAGGCATACAGCTTTGATCGTAGGCCTACATACTCAAGTGGCGCTCGGCCAGCATATTCATCTTTAAACTTGCCAAGCACCATTTTGTTTGCATCTGAGTAGCATGGGTGGTCTGCAGGGTACTCTGAAGTGTCAAAGGTATCTTTAAGCTGTTGATTGTTGATGATATCTTTGTACATGTCCTTTGTCTTGACAAGATAGAACAAGCTATCAGTATCTTGATATAAGAGTTGAAGATGGTCCTTGTAGATAGGCTTCATGATGTCATAATGGAATTCATACATGAGGGTTTCGCTGATATCAAGCACTGATAACCCAATATAGATTGGCTTGTTGAGCTCCACTTTCTCTTTATGCATCGTAACAGCACAAATATTCTCCCCCAAAAATGATACAATCCTTGTACACTGGTCGAGCAATCAGTTTCTTCAAATGCTTCTCATCATTCACTAGCTCCATGCTCATTCTTTTTCACACATTCTCCATTGTTTTACCAAACACGGCATTGTTCATGAGTTTGAAAAAGTTCTTTTCAAACTTATTCTTTGACTGCTGTCTTAGCTTTGTATTAAGCATGATGTATGATGCTAGAAAGTTTTTCTGCTCAAACCGCACACCTTGATGAGCCTTTTTAATCTTCAACCCATGCTGTACTGCCTGTTTTAGGGTGCAGTAGTGACATACATAATGTTCGTGATCAGACAGGGTTGTCATTAGTCGTACATGATGAGATTTAAGAGTTTTCTTGTTCTCAGCAAGAAATGGGAAATCATTGTACTTGATGTGCAAGTTGGAAGGGTATTCAATGTCCACCTCTAGAATGTATCCAATCTCCATATTATCCCCTAAACCTGTAATACCCATTTTTACTGCTTCCAATTCTTCTTTATCTATCCATTGGAATTGGCGACATGGAATTGGCTGACACATTGCCCAGCCATATAGGTTGTTGGCATCTGTATATAACAGATAGGATGTAGGCTCCTCTGGATCCCAAGGTGCGCCAGTGCACTTGTTGTTGGCAATTGCATGATGGTGTATACAATTTGTTATTCATTCCCTGATACCTCGCTTGATAAACATGTACATGTCATAGTCAGTAAGGAGCTCAAGCTCAACTTTAGTATATTCCAGCATGACGTCAAAGGAAAAGCCTGGAGATGTAAAGTAGTGTGCACAATCCAAATCATAAGTCTTCATGCATACATCACGGAAGCGCTCAAAGACATCAGCCAACAGGAGAACATCTGTTTTCAAGTACAGGTCACTGTACTCTCCCAGAGTTCTACAACTGAATTGGTTCCACACAGTTTGAGCATGTTCATAATCATCACTGCTAACACTCCTATCAGACAGCTTGCTGGAAAATGCCTCTTTGGGTGGTAGCAATGTTTCTTCGAGTCTCTGCCATGAATTGCAGTAGTCGTATGGAAACACTTATTTCCTTGAGACAAGGCTCAATTTGTTTCCAAACACTTTGACAGTATGTGGCAGCACTTTGGACAAGTCTTCCGGATTTGATGCTGATTTGACTAGGTTAGTAACCAGGTTGTCTAAACTATCAGGCGTAAACCGGAATGCATCGATGAATTGAAGGTGCATTTTTGGAGATATTCGTTTGGTGAATGATATATACTTTTCCGATGAGTTTGGGATGACGAACAGCTGATCTTTATCTCTACCTAGCTCTGGAATAATAAGGTGTGTATCGTAGTTTGAAGAGTTGTGGAGGAACACTGGTATGAATGATTGTCGCTGTCGCTGCAGGTTGCATTTACAACACAATGCATTCCAGTAGATACCAGTTATATGACAATGGTCATAAACCTTATCTTCATTGAACCGTTCATTGCAGGCCTCACAGAAGTCGGCCGCATTATGTTGTGCTTGCTCTCTTTTGGTTAGTGGGAGCAACTTGATATTCCTACAGTCAATTGCCTCATCTAAATCTTTTGCATACATGGTGAGGGTCTTCATGGAATGTTTGGTGGCATCAGGACCCCTGTAGACAATCGGCTCATGAGGGATTAGGTTAGTGATTGTCAGCCAGGAATCTTCCAAATCTGGGTCCCGCACAAAGTATAAGCAGTAACTCATTGCCCGATGATACTGGATAACTTTGGTAGCATTACCAATCCATTGTTCATTGTCCCCATCAGGTTTCTCCAGGATGCACTCAAAATCGGTGTATGCTACAACAGGTACTCTATACTTTTGCACATGTTTCTCAAACTTTAAGGTTTGAGGTTTACCATCTTTTCCAACCTGTGGCATGATGATTCTTGCTGTATTATTGCTAGCACAATACTCCTCATGCTCAGCCATCCTGCGTTCTCCATCTCTGTTGAGGGTGTAATGGGTGAAACATCGTCTGCAGATGATAATTTTACTTTTATGTTTCGTGAGTTAGGATCCCACAAGTCTTTCAAAATTTTTAATGTAGCAGTAGTGGCTATTCAATTTATGTTCATTGTCATCCTCAAGGGTGCTGTTTTCATCATCATCATCATCATTACTCTCACAGAGGAGGAGAAGATCAAAGTGATCTGCCTTCATTGCATTTCCAACTCTTCTTGGAAATATAACGTTCTTCTCATCCACACCATAAATATTAACTGATACCCCTGGATTATCTTTCTCAAATCTATTGCTTTGACTGATGGCAGTGGGGAATCCACTGCCTGAAAAGTTGTATCTCTCCTCCAATTGATGGTATCGGTTGTTGACTCGTTGAGGATTACTGTCTTGTACATGTTTGGCAAGGATAGCCCATTTGAAACATTGCTGGTCCATGTTTATAGGATTGATGATTGCCTTTCGTGCTGATAGAAGAGGTGGAAGACTGATGTAGGATGATCCACGCAGGGGAATATGTTTGCTAATCCTGATGAGCAATCTATCGATGATAAGCAAACTCCATCCACTGGAATTTCCTTCGAATTTCAAATCCTCATCCATTAGGGTCATGCACACTTTGTTGATGATGTCTGGAAGATTGATGATACTGAAGATGGTGTAGTTTGGAGTTTTGAAGGTGACATTCTGAAACTCTCCTTGTTCGAGGATGTTCTTATCAAGGGTGCTGCGGAAATATGTTGCCTCCAATACTAGATTGAACTTCATTGCTCCATGTGTCTGCTGTTGCTGACTGATGATGTGAACAATTTTATCCTTCAGACTGTGCCGGGCACTGTCTTTAATTCAGGCCTTTTCCCAAGTTATAATAGTAAATTTAATACGCAATAGACTAGAGCCATTATTGTAAGTGAGTTAGCGAAATAAATTATTTTCTCTCTCTATTATGAACGGCCATGACTTCGAGTTTCCCATGATAGATATTTAAAAATTGTGGCTCCGAGTCGTCGAGGAATGTAGATTATGGAATTATCTCTAAAACTTAGCCTTCTTGTCGCGACATAAAATGCGATAAGTTGGAAAACAGCAAGCATTGAAATTATAACAAACTACCGATTTTGCAGTTACTATTTGGTCCAAAGGCTGTAGAAGCCACGCGACGATTGGTCAAATTGATTCCATTCGCCCAATAGGAGACCTGTTTCTAAATACAGTAGTGGGGATTCCCCAGTCGAGAGACCAGATTACATTCCGGAGGACACTTTGCTAGGAGCACTACGAGAGTAAAGATGTAGTCACTATGTTTCGCCCTTTTTGGGCAAGTTTACAAGTTTATATCATTAGTTAGTTTTATTTTTATTAAAGTTTAAATTTACTAGTAGTGCCATGTCCTGAAAGGTTTAATTGTGTTTCTTCATCATGTACGAATAATTGTTTCTTCAAATAACCGCTAAGCGGTTCATGTGTGTCCCCAAACCAACTTCTTGTACTACCACCCCTTTGGTTCCGCAACTTTATGTAACACCGCTTCAAGACACCCGTTCAGACGACAGGTCTAGGGACGTAAGAGGACGTCGCCGTCAAGCCAAATTCAACCAGTAAAAGCTCACCGCCAAAAACAAGGTACTGTAACCCCGACGATAAAGCAACGTACAAACCAACGAAAGTGCAGTGTAGTGAAACAAAGGTTCATTCGAGAATGTCAATAAAAAGTGGGGATTCAAAATTATTATGAAATGGGTTATATGGGTTACTATCGACGAAATTGGGTTCAACGGGTTTTTTTCTTTCTTGAGTAATTTCATGTTGAAATTGATTGGTTATTTTATGACTGATCTTGTTTGGTTTTGTGATGTATTGCTATCTAAACGGGGATAGTAATGCGCCCCCGAATCAGATGAAGAATGTCAACAAAGTAACATGATATTGTTGTTTCTGTTGTTCGATTTTAGCTGCCAATGTTTATTGAAGCTGTTTGTATTTTTCTATTATTTCAAATTGTAGTGTTATTCTATAGTATAAACCTATTAAATCAGGCATTGCAAGATTAATTGAAGTTTTCTTGACTCTAGCCCGTTCACCTGCATGAATTAGGTATAGACTCAGGTATTTTCTAGATGTGTCGGCCTATTTCTAAATTCTAAATTTTATTCAAAATTATCTTCTTTGGCACACAACTGCGCCACTGCTGCTGAATGTTTAGCGAAAGGCACACAACTGCGCCGACTCTGCTGTCTAGAGATATTTAAATCTCTGGAATTCAAATTTTCTAAAAAATTAAATTTTTCATAACTTACTCTAATAATACTAGATCAATTTTTCTGAGTCTATACTCAATAATTCATTCTGTGAACGTGTTAACTGTCAATATTTTGGGTTTGGAGTTGAATGAATAATTTATTGTTGCTACTCCAATTTTTCTGAAGTTTAAATAATTGTAGATGAAACAGGAAACTTATTCAGTTATGTTAAACCATTAAAATGATAATCTTTTGAAGTGCTTAAAGATAAAGTCAAGTATCATTGATGCTTAAGTTGAAAGTATTCTAAAACTTAATATTGAGAAATTAAAGGTTTAACGGTAGAATAAAAATTGGTAGAAGAAACTAAGATAGGTGAAAAACAACTGATTCTAAGTGCTGAATAAAATTTTTTGTATTCTGTAATTCCGTGAATGATGATAGAAATTATTGTAATGTCAACGTACGTATTCTGGTCTCACGTCTGGTAGTTGAATATCATTATAGTAGTAGTGAAAGGGAATATTGAGATTTTAAAGGTCAACCCAAGTAAATTAGGAAAATTCGGAAATTATTATGGGAGAATGTTTGAGGAAAATAGGAATTTTTTTGATAAGATTAGGTAGATCGAAGTTAATCAGAGAATCAATAGGAAACTGTTTTATTAGTTATTGTTGATATGTAGTTTTGAAGAGTTGATGAGTAGTTTTGGCCTTGAGATGTTTAAACTAAATAATTGGGTATTGTAGATTAAAGTTGAAACGATAATCAAATCCTTGGGAATTTGTATGAAAATAAGTTGATACAGATGAGGTTGTTAAGTCCCTTTATCAGTAATGCTTATTTTCGAAAAGGTGAATCATTTTTATTATTGGAAATATTTTTTTTTGGTGTGATTTTTGCGGTAGGCATGCGTAGTGATAGTGTAAAGATCCGTTGTGTTGGTGACGTTTCCTGTAGGCTGTGGGGAATTTTTTTGTTTAGTTGAGACTCAAGATTTAGAGGAGGACAAGGGGATGTCCTGCCTGTGTGTTGTTGTTGAATTTAGGTAATCGGCGCGAGTGTAGGTCCGTGTCCAGAGAGAACGGAGCACTGCCCGAAAGTTGTCCATGTAACAAATCAAGGAATCTAGCTGTGACTAACCTTGCAAATTTGTACGGTGGAATTGTATAATTTTAGCGAAAGGCACCGAAGATGGTGTGAGCTAAGATTTTTTTGTATCTAGTAAACGGTCTGGTTCATTCGAGAGTTATGGGGCTCGTCAGTAGAATAACGTAAACCGAAATCTAGAATATTTAGTGAGTCTTCGTAGTGATTGTAAGGAAAACAATCAGCGTAATGCAGATTAGGGAAGCCCAGTCAAAAGGTTCGTTAATGTTTGGTAGGAAAGTCAGCCGCAAAAACACAAGTAATAATTGGTGAAAAAGGGGTATTATTGAGTTTAAAGTTGCTTAGAAATTTGGCATGGTAACGAAAATTGAAAGTTTTAGACAATGAATATTTGAAGTGATTAGTTAAGGTATACAAATAAAATAACAGAGAAACTTTTTCGAGTACCTAGGTAATGTTAAAATGGTTATCAGTGAAAGTAGAAATAAATATTGGAACAGTACTGAACGGGTTAAATTAAAATAAAATTAACAGTGAAATTCTTCTAGTTGAATTTGAAATGAAAAGGGAAAAATCTCTTGAGTTAAGCATGAGTTTGAATTATTCTGTAGTTGAGAGTTGAAAGGTTGATTAAAAATTTAATTGGGGATATGAAAGTAGAAATATGTAGGAAAATTCGTGTCAAAAAGGAAATAGAATTTTTGTTGGGAAAATTAAATTGAGGTAATTAACAGTAGTAGGACCCTTTAGAGATAAGTAGTCAAAAAGAATTAATAAATAAAAAAAAATAGGAAAATCTTTAATGAAATGATAAATTTTTTAATGATGAATAGTAAAATTGCAATCAAGTTTTCCATGTGAATAAGTTGAGATATTTTGAGCTCTAGGAGAGTAATTGAAACTAGTTAAATATGAAGTTTACAGTTGAGGAATAATTATGTGAGGCTCCAGTAAGGTTAGAAATGTCAGTGAACTTGGGAATCAGTAATAGTGTAATAGTAGTTTATTAATGTGTTAATGTATTGGTAAATTTCATAATGTTGGTAATCAGAAGGCAAGCAGCAGCAGTTCATCAATGCTGAGTTAGAGCAGAACTTTAATATTATTAAATCATGCCTTGAGAATTACTCTTCAAGTGTTTTGAGAAAATGTCACGTACTTTGAGTTTGAGATAAATAACCATGATCGCTGTCGAGTCAATTTATCTAGTTGAAGTTGTAGGCAGTGAGAAAATGACAATACTCTAGTGAGAAGCGAAATACAGAATTATTATTGTCGATTAAAGCCTGGCACTTGATCATAGTTCTGTTTTGACTAGCGTTCTGTCGTGAAGGTTTCCTACTGGAATATTATAATGCAAAATCACGCTTGAGTCATGGTGAAAAATATCCGAAACAGATCAGAAAAAAATAGGAAACAGATCAGTCTATTGAAGACAAGATTTTTTGTCGTGAGTTATAATTGGATAAGTTTTTGTGAGTATGGCGCCACTCTATAGCCTTGTCTCTATACACTCAACGAGATGATTTCTAATGAATGAGAAGGAGAAAAGAGAAAAAGAGTTATGATAAAGATATTTACCGTATTTGTTAGAAGGATTCATTACGGGTTCATGAAGGGTTTATTGGTCAAAGATTTTGTTACGTGACAATATAATGTATATAGAAGAAATTCTGGAATGTAAATAACTTGCGCAACTAGATTAGTCATTAAATTATGTTATTAACTTCGTAATATTAAATATATTTAGGTAGGTGAATTAGGTTTAATTTTATTTCATGCACGGCTGCATACTCGCGGTAAATGAAATTATTGTACAGTTTTCCCACTGTAGTAGATAATTGATTGTTTGGTAAATCGGGTGATGATCAATTTTTGAAGTCATCAACAGTCATAATACAATGTATGTAAATGATGTCTCTAATAATAATAATAATAATAAGTTATTTAGCATAAGACGATTTATCATAATATTCTATACTATGCCCATTTTCAATAGCTTAATACTCATCCATTCATAGTTAAGAATTATACATTCACATAGTTAGGAGTTAGTACATATAGATAATATATATTCCAATTCATAAAATAATAAGAATAATGTCTAAGGCCTCATATTTTATATTCTATTCGCTTTATATTTCATATTATTTTGTTGATATCCCTATTCTTTATTAGTTTACCTTCCATGATTAATACTATTATAATCTTATCATAGGTGTATTCAGTTTAACTGCTTCCGTTTTAGTTCACTTAATATAATTCAGTGATGGAGATTTCCTGCTGGAATACAATAATGGATAGAAAATTTTCATAGCTACGTAATGTACATCAAGCGTGTGTCATTGCTCTCCGATGGCTCCCTAGCGTTGCAGTTTCAACCATTATTATCTCTCGACTACTATTCTCAATCGTAGTCGATGTAGAATAGTATTGCCTATTGAATTGCTTTATATTGTTAAAAATATATTGCACTCTCAACTCTATAGTAATGATAGTTAGATTTCAATACATTCAGCTGAGTGAAAAAGTTTCATCCTTTACTATTATGATCAAACGTACTTCATATTTTACAACAGCAGAGTAACATAGAACCAATTAAAACTATGATGTCTTTTAAACGTTTTCCCTTGTTAGAGTTTGCCAAGAAAATAACCAGGGACTCAATAAAGTGATTGAAGTATTCAAGATTATTATACTCGGTCCGTCTTTAGTACCTACTTAAAAGGTGGACACGTCCATATTGTTTTGTCCTGACTCTTGCCACAGTTTTAAAGACTCTTGCCACAAATCTCAATTAGTTATACATTTTGCTGAATTTCGGAATGATTAAAGAGATTTCTTTTGAAGAGGGCCCGCTTCAAATTGGATCCTACTATCAATCCAGAAATTCGACTCTCCAAATCATACAGAATGCCTCTATGGTAACATATCCTGATTAGATTCTTTTTGCGTGTTTCACACCGGAAGGAAGGGGAGTGTGCCGGGCACTGTCTTTAATTCAGGCCTTTTCCCAAGTTATAATAGTAAATTTAATACGCAATAGACTAGAGCCATTATTGTAAGTGAGTTAGCGAAATAAATTATTTTCTCTCTCTATTATGAACGGCCATGACTTCGAGTTTCCCATGATAGATATTTAAAAATTGTGGCTCCGAGTCGTCGAGGAATGTAGATTATGGAATTATCTCTAAAACTTAGCCTTCTTGTCGCGACATAAAATGCGATAAGTTGGAAAACAGCAAGCATTGAAATTATAACAAACTACCGATTTTGCAGTTACTATTTGGTCCAAAGGCTGTAGAAGCCACGCGACGATTGGTCAAATTGATTCCATTCGCCCAATAGGAGACCTGTTTCTAAATACAGTAGTGGGGATTCCCCAGTCGAGAGACCAGATTACGTTCCGGAGGACACTTTGCTAGGAGCACTACGAGAGTAAAGATGTAGTCACTATGTTTCGCCCTTTTTGGGCAAGTTTACAAGTTTATATCATTAGTTAGTTTTATTTTTATTAAAGTTTAAATTTACTAGTAGTGCCATGTCCTGAAAGGTTTAATTGTGTTTCTTCATCATGTACGAATAATTGTTTCTTCAAATAACCGCTAAGCGGTTCATGTGTGTCCCCAAACCAACTTCTTGTACTACCACCCCTTTGGTTCCGCAACTTTATGTAACACCGCTTCAAGACACCCGTTCAGACGACAGGTCTAGGGACGTAAGAGGACGTCGCCGTCAAGCCAAATTCAACGGTAAAAGCTCACCGCCAAAAACAAGGTACTGTAACCCCGACGATAAAGCAACGTACAAACCAACGAAAGTGCAGTGTAGTGAAACAAAGGTTCATTCGAGAATGTCAATAAAAAGTGGGGATTCAAAATTATTATGAAATGGGTTATATGGGTTACTATCGACGAAATTTGGGTTCAACGGGTTTTTTTCTTTCTTGAGTAATTTCATGTTGAAATTGATTGGTTATTTTATGACTGATCTTGTTTGGTTTTGTGACGTATTGCTATCTAAACGGGGATAGTAATGCGCCCCCGAATCAGATGAAGAATGTCAACAAAGTAACATGATATTGTTGTTTCTGTTGTTCGATTTTAGCTGCCAATGTTTATTGAAGCTGTTTGTATTTTTCTATTATTTCAAATTGTAGTGTTATTCTATAGTATAAACCTATTAAATCAGGCATTGCAAGATTAATTGAAGTTTTCTTGACTCTAGCCCGTTCACCTGCATGAATTAGGTATAGACTCAGGTATTTTCTAGATGTGTCGGCCTATTTCTAAATTCTAAATTTTATTCAAAATTATCTTCTTTGGCACAAGACCGTTCAGAAAGGTGTGGAAATCTTTGGCAGGCTCATCCTTGTATGCATTATTGTAGTATAGAGTCTTGAGTCAGGATTTAAATGCCCCCTCCAGAACAACAAACTCATCTTTTGTTGACATTGTGCAGCTTTGTTCATCTGGAACAATGCAATACAATATTGTATACCTAGGGTATGCAGTCTTCAACTCTATATTTACCTTCATCACTATCAACAGATGTTGGGGATGAAGGTGGTGGATCAGTATCAGTATCAATATCTAGGATCAAGGGTCGGATGTGTGGGTGTGTCGGGGATGGAGGCTCATAGATGTTTATATTAAATGTTCTAGGGGATGATGGTCGGGAGCTGTATGGTGGTCGTGGGGAATGTGAATGGGGTCTAGGATCTACTTCGTGATAGGGGGGAAGGTGGGATGGGTGCTCCTGATCATTAGAACCATTGCCGCTCATGTCTGAAAACAACATACACACCTTCATCACCATCAATGTCAAACATACTGTGGGTACAGCCTAATTCTAGGGCAAAGACTTGTTATACGTTTTTTAGGTTAAGATGAATTACAACCACCAACTCTATGTATAAGAACCTAATTCACAATCAAACTCTCAACTTGTATTGTACTCTTTGTATTGGAACCCAATTCACAATTACACTAGTCATTTTTGACTATGTCATTTATTCATTTACTCTATGTATTGGAACCTAATTCACAATTGAACTAGTCACTTTTGAATTTAAGTCATTTTAGAATTTAATTGACAGTCTAAAACCACCTACTTCAAAATTCAACTCTTTTGAACTTAATTGTCAAATCAGGAATATAATATAAATATATATAGCTATAAAATGCACTGGTACTTACTCTTGATGATGATAAAGATGGAAGTAATCCAAAACAAATACACGAAAATCACACACACACTTACTGGCGGCACGACTGCACAAGACACAATGTCCCACTCCTTGCAGAACAACTCCTTTTATAGCCCCCAGTTCAAGATCCCCAGTGATTTATTTCCCTTTTATTCCTGATTTGATGTGTTTTTAATTTTTTTTTTTTAATTTTTTTTTTTTTTTCAATTTTTTTTTGACTTGGATGACCTTGAGGTTAGGTTTGATTGACTTGGGTGACCTTGAGGTTAGGTTTGGTTGACTTGGGTGACCTTGAGGTTAGGTTTGGTTGACTTGGGTGACCTTGAGGTTAGGTTTGGTTGACTTGGGTGACCTTGAGGTTAGGTTTGGTTGACTTGGGTGACCTTGAGGTTAGGTTTGGTTGACTTGGGTGACCTTGAGGTTAGGTTTGGTTGACTTGGGTGACCTTGAGGTTAGGTTTGGTTGACTTGGGTGACCTTGAGGTTAGGTTTGGTTGACTTGGGTGACCTTGAGGTGAAGGCAGGTTCTGGCACCTTTTTATACTACTACTGTCTACTAACATTGATTTGGGAGCTATCACACATGCTGACATATGATTTTAGCTGGTTCATTGAACAACATACTTTACAACTTTTGTATCAACAAAATGATACGGGTTGATATAATTATCAATTTGCAGTTTTGGCTATTTATTCTCTCTTGGAACTATGCATCAAAATCATGTATCAAACATTTAAAAATGTGGTGTGGTGCACTCACACAACTTTCCTTGCTGTTATGAAAATTGATCACCTGACGCTAGTGTTCCCGCGCATCACAATCCTACTATTCAAAGATCTGAGTCAGCTGGTGACAGGACAATAACGCTGGAGACACACGAGGTCTGCTATCTCTTCATGGTGAATGATTTAATAGAATCAACATTTGCCAATAGTTTGCAATTGAACAATCATATATTATTTTCTCGAATTTTGAGCTTATTTTCTATTTTAGCTGAAAATGTTCCTGTTCATTTATTGTAGAGATTTTCATGTTCAATCTTTTTCACTTGGAATTTTTTGTTTACATTGTATCTGAAGCCTGATAATTGAGAATCTAAAATCAAACTTTGCATAGATGTGGCGGAGCTCCTGAAATTTTTACAGATATGGGACTTATGGCAGTTGATAGAGCTTATCGATGACTACTTCATGTATGAATTTGATCAAAATCGTTGGAGCCGTTTTCGAGAAAATCGCAAAAAACCCTGTTTTTGACAACATTTTCGTCATTTTAGCCGCCATCTTGAATCACATTTGATTGAAATTGTTCATGTCGGATCCTTATATTATAAGGACCTCACGTTCCAAATTTCAAATCTGGTGTGGCACATTCACACAACTTTCCTTGCCTTTATGAAAATTGATCAGCTGATGCTAGAGTACTCGAGCATCTCAAGTCTACTATTCAAAGATATGAGAAAGCTGGTGATAGGTCAATAAAGCTGGAAACACACAAGGTCTGCTATCTCTTCGTAGTGAATGATTTAATAGAACCAACAGTTGCCAACAGTTTGCAATGTATTTAATAATAATAATATTTTCTTGGATTTCAAGCTTATTTTCAATTCTAGGTGGAATATATGTTACTGGACATTAATTGCAGAGATTTTTATGCTCAATCTTTTCCACTTGAATTTTTTTGTTTAAATTGTATATAAAGGCTGATAATTGAGAATCTAAAATCAAACTTTGCATAGATGGGGCAAAGCTTCTGGAATTTTCACAGATATGGGATTCGTTGTAGTTGATAGAGCTCATCAATGACTATTCCAGGTATAAATTTGATCAAAACCGTTGAAGCCATTTTCGAGAAAATCGCGAAAAACCCTGTTTTTGACAACATTTTTGCCATTTTAGCCGCCATCTTGGATTGCATTTGATCAAAGTTGTTCATGTCGGATCCTTATAGTGTAAGGACCTTATGTTCCAAATTTCAAGTCATTCTGTAAACTGGGAGATGAGATATAGTGTACACAGACACACATACACACACACACTCACACATACAGACCAATACCCAAAAACCACTTTTTCGGACTCAGGGGACCTTGAAACGTATAGACATTTAGAAATTGGGGTACCCTTATTTTTTTCGGAAAGCAGAACTTTCCTTACCTATGGTTATAGGGCAAGGAAAGTAAAAATGAGTTTGGATTCATATGAGTGTCAAAGATGTTGAAGCAACAGAGTAATATTTTAGAGTAATTTTTCATTTCAAATAACATCTCCAATGGAAACTGCTGTCAAATCATTATTGTAAGAGAAATATTTAGTAGCTTTATTGATTTCCAATCAACTATTTATAATCGAAAGTTGAGGGTTCCAAAGATAACAATGCAAGACAGTTCTTGAGCGAGTTATCTGAAACACGGGGGGTCACTAGTTCATACAGATAGAAAAAAAGAGAGATTCCTTTAACCATATATTATCATAATATTCTAGAATAGTATCAGTAGTTATTAGTAATTTTTCATATAGTGATAGATAATAGTAGGTTATAGTAATTGCAAAAATAATAGACTATTTATTATTTGATATAGCCTATTACTAAATAAGTTCTATGAAATGTGTAAATTGTTTAATTATGCAGATTTTTCTGTAATTTTAATTCATCAATTCCATTGAATTGAATTGAATTGAATTTTCATGCTGGGATATAATTATATCACATACTGGTAACAAATTTATTACTTTATATTTCTTTACTATAGAATATATTATTGGGAGGAAATAAATTATGGAGGTTTCTGTTTTCTTCAAAATCTATTTATTATTTGAGTTTATGAATTTTGTACTCAGAAATAAATATGGCTGTCTAGCAAGTAGTCAAATAGAAAAAACCATCAAATATTTTTTTTCTGAATACCCAGTTTCCTGTAAGTTATAATTAATCCAGAAGATATAAAGAAGAATTTTATTTCACTTTAATTTTTATTAATGAACTAATCATATGAATAGATGGTATGGTGATTTAATAATAAATTATTTGATTTGGAGTTTCACTTTGAATTGAAAAAAAATGTAGCGCAACATTAGATGCGTTCTCTGTCCTCTTCTCTGTGGAATGCTCCTCTAGAATGGAGAAGTATGCGCATGCACTGATAATGTATTTGTCAGAGCAGTTCCATTCACTGTGATAACTGTTACTGAGCTGTGACTGGCATTCAGTGGAACTGCAACTGATTCCCCAATGCATGAAAACACAACATAACCTCTCTATGTCAAAATCAGAACTTGTATCATAACCTCTAGTCCAGTCAAATGGTTGTTTTTAAGGGAAAATAATTTTTCTTGACAGTTCTATATGTATTTTGGATCGCAGAACTCAAATCTGAAATTAGATGACATGCCAGAGTGCGGCTTCACCCCCAAAACCTCCCAGAATTTCAGACTTTTTCAATTTTTCCATTAATCACAAGAACCTTGAGTTCTTCGACAAGAAGCATTCTCTTCCAATTAAAGATAATAAGATTTCCAATAAAATTGAGTGGTCGCACAGGAATAAATTCTACCATTTTCGGTTCTGGAGCTACAAATTTTCAAAAAAGGAGTATTATTTAATGGTTTTTCAAAATTATTCAATCCTACAACTTCTACTCTATTCAACTTGGATATTTTCCTAGCAATGATTAAAAAATCACACATCACGTGAAAGAACAATCACACAAGTGTGGCAATGTAACTCACTCTTCATCTCTAGCATCATCATCATCATCATCCAGCTCATACTAGACTTTAAATACCTATGTTAAATAAGTTGTCTGGAATAAATCTTGAAATTTGATGAAAATATAAAATTCCTCTTTGAGTGTATTTCAACCCATATTCCCATACAAAAGGAAATGGCCAATTTATATATTCAAAACTGTGTATATCAGTAACCCTAAATGATATAAAATGGTAACAATTGGTCTTGATTTGAAGAACGGAATCTTCTCTTTCATGTGAGGTAAATGATTTTTGTAAAAATATAAACGTGAAGTGAGATACATTTGAGTAGATATATATTGCCAATCCTGGAGCAAATGTCCCAGAACCGCCTTTAACCTCAAGGTCACCCAAGATGACCAAACCTAACCTCAAGGTCACCCAAGACGACTAAACCTAACCTCAAGGTCACCCAAGATGACCAAACCTAACTTCAAGGTCACCCAAGACGACCAAACCTAACCTCAAGGTCACCCAAGATGACCAAACCTAACCTCAAGATCACCCAAGACAACCAAACCTCAAGGTCATCCAAATCAAAAAAAAAAAATTGAAGAAAAAAAAAGTGGAAAAAAATAAAAGAATGAAAAAAAATAGAAAAAAAGTGGAAAAAAAATTAAAGAAAAGCAGGAAAAAAAATTAAAAAAAGAAATAAAAAAAGTGGGGAAAAAAATTTGAAAAAAAAATGAAAAAAAATTCAAAACACATGAAATCAGGAATAAATGGAAAAAAATGAACTCGGGGCTCTGAACTCTGAACTTGGGGCTCTGAACTCTAAACTTGGGGCTCTGAACTCTAAACTTGGGGCTCTGAACTCTGAACTCGGGGCTCTGAACTCTGAACTCGGGGCTCTGAACTCGGGGCTCTGAACTATGAACTTGGAGCTCTGAGCTCGGGGCTCTGAATTCTGGACTCTGGACTCAGGCTCTGAACTCTGGACTTCTGGACTCTGGACTTCTGGACTCTGGACTCGGGGCTCTGAACTCTGGACTTCTGGACTCTGGACCCTAAACTCTGAACTCAAAGGTCCTGCATCGTTGAAAATGTCTGTCAAAAAGATAATACCATGATTATGTAGTTCCTCCTCCTCAAGCTCAATCACTGCATCCCGCAGACATAGCTCACTGTTTGACAACATGTCACAGTAGCCAGAATACCTCTCAGTGCTGACAAGCCGTCTTATACCAAACAGAGAAAAGTGGTGGTGGTGGTGGTGGGGATAACCTTCCTTGTCAACAGGTCTATGACAATGCCACCCCATTATGACTCACTTATCAATTCTTCGTTATCATTAGTATGAAGAAGTATCATATTCTATATAATTAAAGTCTTTAAACATAAATCCTCTATGGTGTAGTGGTTAGCAAGTCAGCTTCCCAAGTTGGAGGTTCTAGGTTCGAATCCAAGGCGGTAAAGGTCAGTATCAACAGAACCAGAGGATATATTTTTTTGTATGTAGTGGGTAGAGAAAAGAAAACCATATTTTCATTCTTCCCATATACATTTATTTTCCATTATAGAACCGAATATATATATTAGTTATTGAAAATCCTCTTCTATATTTTGTAGTCTCCTGATAGACCTCTGCTGACCTTTCCTCTCATTCTGAAATGCTGCATACTCACTGTATGCTGATCAGTCACTGTTCAGTCACTGTTCAGTCAATGTTCAGTCACTGTTCAATTACTGTTCAGTCACTGTTAAGTCACTGTTCAATTACTGATCAGTCACTGTTCAGTCACTGTTCAGTCACTGTTCAGTCACTGTTCAATTACTGATCAGTCACTGTTCAGTCACTGTTTAACTGTTCAGTCACTGTTCAGTCACTGTTCAGTCACTGTTCAGTCACTGTTCAGTCACTTTTCAGTCACTGTTCAGTCACTGTTCAGTCACTGTTCAGTCAGTGGCACTCAGAATGTACTTATAGCTAAACTATATCTAAGGAGATGGTAGGTAATAAGTAAACAGTTTGGAATACAATTAGCTCTTTATTGATCAATTCAACATCTATTTCATTAAAAAGTTTACTACAAGCAGGTATATCTCTGTTCCAAAATCCAAGTTGTTTATCATATTGAGTGTGCAGGAAAGTGATGTATCCATGATGTTTCTCCTTGGTCCATGTCAAGCAGGTGATGTCCCAGGTAGTAGACTCCTTTTTCAGCACTAGTCCTTGGCAAGTCCTCTATGTTGATGTCTGATAGTCTTTGGATGATATTCAGTGATACTTCTGGAACACTGTTTCAGATAGAGACAATACCCTGTCATTGTTGTTGAATCACCTCACAATCTCTTCCCTTCAGGTAATTGATGCTCCTTTGAGTCAAAAGTATAGGTGTAGTAGTATTTCTTACCACTACATCATCCACCTCCTCCTCTTTCTCTTCCTCCTCCTCTCCCTCTTTCTCCTCCTCATCCTCTTCCTCTTCCACCTTTACCTCATTGTTCTCCTCCATATCAGTGTCCTCTTCCTCATCTTCTACATGATCCTCATCCTTCATCAGATCAAATGGGGAGATTGATGGTGAATTTGTCTCACCATAGTCACCCCACTTCGAGAATGGGAGTACCATCTTCTCTATTGTTCCAGATACACAGTTGATCCACAAAATGTCTGTTCTCCACAGATGATTCCAGCACAATGAATCTAATCTGCTATATATCCAATATATAGCCATATTTGTACAGCATTATGATTTTGATTGTACCTCAATATATTACCTAGTGTCTAAGGTGTTGCTGTTCTCTGCTTTCTCAAGTAAAGACCTTTACTGACCTTTGATCTCTGCTGTCTCAAGTAAAGACCTGTACCAACCTTTGGTTTCTGATGTCTCAAGTAAAGACCTCAACCCCAAATTTTGCCTTAGCCTTCATGATGTTGGTGTCTGCTAGTGCTGCAGCTTTTTCCAACACCCCTGCATCTTCAGATCTCACTCTATCCCAGGCTCTCTCTGCCAAGATGCTGTCTGCTACTGCTCTGCTTGCTGTATCACCACTCTTGGAATAGGCAATATGATGCTCCTTGCAAGCCTGATCAAGTTTGTTGATTCCTGGATCACCTTGTGCTTATCGCTTCTGAAGTTTTGTTCCTGGTCCACATTATTGATAGCCAGGGATATGAAGTTAAACTGGTAGAATGTCGATTGCCTTATTAACTATTGTACCAGCAGCTCCCTTGATAGCTGACAGAACACCTCTTCCTCTATAGATCTTCTGACTTTTCTCCTTACTAAAATCATGCCTTGGAGCAATAGATCCTCTCCCAGTAACTTGTCTCTCAGAATGTCTTTGACCACGATCTCTGCTATCATCCAAAAGGCATTTGATTGTATTCTTATACTTGGCTTTGTTGTAGTTAACAATCTCACCTCTTGGATCATTGTTCTGTCTGTGCACACTGGTCCAGTTCAATATTTCTCCATAGGCCTGTCTGTCAGCGGATTCAACTAATGCCCGATTTGGATTCTTCTTGAAAATCAACTCACAAAGTCCCAATGTAGCTGTGAAGGTCTTTTCTTCCTGATCTACAGGGTCAGTCAGCACAATTTCATCACCATTCTCTCCAAAAGTAAAATACTTATTGCCCAGGTAGTAAGCATTGTCTCTCACTCTTGGCCCAAAAGTGTCATCAAAATTGTCATTGTCCTTGCTCAATGATCCTCTAATGTAATCAGCTACCTGTTTTCCAGCTAGATCAGTTTGATCAAGGATATTCTGAACTGTTGTACAGTGACTTTCATTCAATAATTGTTCAACATTCTTATCATCATCCTGTCCATCTCCAGACAGCTCCTCATCACTGCTATCATCATATCCTCTACTCATATTATACTCCTCACCCTCATCCCCTTCAAATGCCTGCTTTCCTGCTTTCCATAGTTGCCGTCCAACTCCTGAGGTGCCTGCCATTGGACTTGAAACTTCTCCAGTTCCATATGATTCAAATGTTGGTGACTCTTCATCAATGCTGGAGAGTTGGAGCTTATGTTTTGCTTTACTTGCACCAGTAAGTCCAGGCCTTGTATATGTGGCATGTTAAACAAATGGTGTTGTTGGTGGAGTAGGGTATGTGTGGTGTGTTGATGCTGCTGAGAAAGGACAATGTTCTGATGATAACAACTCTGGCTTAGATTGTCTCTGCCTACCCTCCACATGCCTGGAGCGCATTTTTATTCTAGGCTTCAGATACCTGGGACGCTTCTTGGATGCTCTTGATGGAGGTGGTTGTGGTTGTTGAACTGGCATCTGTTGGAGAGTTTCGACTAGGTTGACTAGTGGCTCAGCTAGAGGTTTGAAGTGTTCCACATGTTTCTCTTCTGCAATCCGTCTACCCAGCATGATTTCCTTATGCCTCCTTTTGATTCCACGCTTCAACCTAGCAATCTCCAATATGGTAGGAGCAACCTCCTCCAATGTCGGCTTATGGTTCCTTTGTTTGATATACATACTGGTCAGTGTTTATCAGTATACTGAGGTCTGAGAGTTTGAGCTCAGCTATTTATACATTTTGGACCCATACCAAGTGCCGAGTGCCACTGACTGAACAGTGACTGGACAGTTAAACAGTGACTGATCAGTAATTGAACTGACTGACTGATCAGTAATTGAACTGACTGACTGATCAGTAATTGAACTGACTGACTGATCAGTAATTGAACTGACTGACTGACCACTGAGTGGATGACCCTGCCGTCCCGCCACAGACACGCTGAGCACTGGTGAGCATGGTCCATGTGACAGGAGGAGCTAGGGTCATTGAGAATGCCCATGCTAAATGTCCTAACATGGAGGACTTTTTGTGTGGTTGAGAAGTTGATATTGTGGTAATTATTCATATTGAATGAAAAAGACTAAGAAATTGTCAAAAAACCACTGATTTATTGATAATTAGAAAGACCGGTTTCGGTTATTACACCATTGTCAATCTCTGATAAACTAAAACTAAATACAAGAGCAGCAGAATTCATACTAGTAGGCGTGTACTGCTATTGGTCGAGGGCATGAACGCCTGCCATTGGCCTAGCATAGATCGCCTGGATTTTTTTTTTTTTTTTTTTTTTTTTTTTTTTTTTTTTTTGAAGAAAGAGAGGGGTTGGCAATGGGGTCACCCCTCTCACCACTCCTAGCTGAATTATTTATGGATAAGTTAGAAAGTAGAATCATTGAAAATAGTCATTTCAAAGATAAAATTGTTTACTGGTTTCAATATGTTGATGATATTATTTGCTTATGGAAAGGAAGTAACAGACAACTAGAGAATTTTCTTTCCTATCTGAATGGATTAATTCAGAGTATAAAATTCACTGTAGAGGTGGAACAGGATTGTGTATTGAATTTTCTAGATTTAAGAATAGATCATAGCACTGGTTTTCACAAGTTTTCTATTTTCAGAAAACCAACCCATACTGATGTTATCATTCCTCTTCATTCTTGTCATCCTATTTCTCATAAACTTGCTGCTTTCAATAGTATGATCTACAGAGCACTAACAATATCTATGAGCCATCATGATTTTGATTTTGAGATCACTAAAATTAAACAGATAGCTGTCACAAATGGGTATGAAGAAAGTATGATGGACAGATTATTGAGTAAAATTAATAGAAAAATTTCAATCAATTCTAGCTTTGTAGGCTCAAACTGTGAGGAGAAGACTTGGATAACAATCCCATATTTAGGCCTTGTATCTGATAAAATAGCTAGGGAATTGAGGAGGAATGGATTCATGTTGCTTTCAAGACCAAACCGATTTTAAATAGTCTATTTAGCTGCAGTAAAGACAAAATTGATATTTGGGATAAAAGCGGGGTGTACAAACTTAAATGTGATGATTGTAATGCTTGTTACGTGGGTCAGACTGGTAGAAATTTTGAAAGTAGAATTAAAGAACACATCAGAGATTGGAATAAACAAAATAGGGAATCTAACTTTGCAGAACATTTGATAACAAATAATCACAAGTTCACAGTTAAGGAGAATGTTGAGTCTCTGCATGTTAATAACAAAGGCAGATCTTTGAATATTCTAGAGGCTTTAAAAATAACAAGATTAATTGAGGAAAATTCCCAGTATAGTTTAAATGACCAGATTCATTTCAACCAGTACAACACTACAAATTTAGTTTTATCATAAAATTGTAAGCATACATTAGTCAATAGTTTATCCATTTACATATTTGTTTTATTATCTTTCACACTTGTTTACTTGGTTCTTATTTTGTACTCAAAGTAAATTTTATTATCATGGCGATTCTGTTGCTTAAGCCGCCATTTTGTCACACCGTTGAGGGGGAGGAGACTGTCTAGCTAGGCCAATGGCAGGCGTTCATGCCCTCAACCAATAGCAGTACACGCCTACTAGTATAAATTCTGCTGCTCTTGTATTTAGTTTTAGTTTATCGGAGATTGACAATGGAGTAATAACCGGAACCGGTCTTTCTAATTATCAATAAATCAGTGGTTTTTTGACAATTTCTTAGTCTTTTTCATTCAACATGGAGGAGGCGAAGTGGGAGTCGCTGAAAATATCCATCTTCAATGCCACCCTGATCCAGAGCAGCACGGCCATGCTGATCCAGAGCCTCCCATGGACATCCCGATGCAGCATGTCCACCATGGACACATAAATCTGGTGTGATAGAGGTCTCCATGACCATGCAGAGTGACAGGTCCTGCATGACCATCCCGAGCCAGAGTCCCCTATATATGAAGGGCCACTGCCAAATTGAAGCCATCCTGGCCTCAGCTGGCGGGACGATTGCCAGCTGCAGCAGGTCTACTGTTGGTGACGTGATGGCAGCTGTCGGTGGGGCGAACGGTGGTGGTTGGGCGACCGGCAGTGGTGGCCGGATGACTGGCGGCGGTGGGGTGACCAGCGGCGGCCGGATGACCGGTGGTGGGGTGACTGACAGTGGTGGGGCGACCGGTGGCGGCCGGACGACTGGCGGCGGGGTGACTGGCGGCGGCGGGGCAACCGGTGGCGGCCGGATGACTGGCGGTGGGGTGACTGGCAGTGGTGGGGCGACTGGCAGCAGCCGAACAACTGGCGGCAGGGTGACTGGCAGTGGTGGGGCGACCAGAGGGCTGTTCAGGAGACCCTGCTCTACTAATATCTATCTACAGTGCTGCTTTTCAGGATACTGTACAAACTGATGGAGTATGCAGCATTTCAGAATGAGAGGAAAGGTCAGCAGAGGTCTATCAGGAGACTACAAAATATAGAAGAGGATTTTCAATGACTAATATATATATTCTGTTTAATAATGGAAAATGAATATATATGGGGAGAATGAAAATATGGTTTTCTTTCCTCTACTCACTACATACAAAAAAATATATCCTCTGGTCCTGTTGATACTGACCTTTAATACTTACCTTTACAGCCTTGGATTCGAACCTAGGACCTCCAACTTGGGAAGTTGACTTGCTAGGATTTAAATCCATAGAGGATTTATGTTTAGAGACTTAAATTATATAGAATATGATACTTCTTCATACTAATGATAATGAAGAATTGAAAAGTGAGTCATGATGGGGTGGCATTGTCATAGACCTGTTGACAAGGAAGGTTATCCCCACCACCACCACCACTTTTCTCTGTTTGGTATAAGACGGCTTGTCAGCACTGAGAGGTATTCTGGCTACTGTGACATGTTGTCAAACAGTGAGCTATGTCTGCGGGATGCAGTGATTGAGCTTGAGGAGGAGGAACTACATAATCATGGTATTATCTTTTTGACAGACATTTTCAACAATGCAGGACATTTGAGTTCAGAGTTTAGGGTCCAGAGTCCAGAAGTCCAGAGTTCAGAGCCCTGAGTCCAGAGTCCAGAAGTCCAGAGTTCAGAGCCTGAGTCCAGAGTCCAGAGTTCAGAGCCCCGAATTCAGAGCCCCAAGTTCAGAGTCCAGAGCCCCAAGTTCAGAGCCCCGAGTTCAGAGTTCAGAGCCCCGAGTTCAGAGTTCAGAGCCCCAAGTTCAGAGTTCAGAGCCCCAAGTTCAGAGTTCAGAGCCTCAAGTTCAGAGTTCGGAGCCCTGAGTTAATTTTTTTTTTTTTCAATTTTTTTGATTTATTTTCCATTTCTCCCTGATTTTATGTGTTTTTAATTTTTTTTTTTTAATTTTTTTTCCACTTTTTTTTTAATTTTCTTTTAAATTTTTTCCTTATTTTTTTTGCTCTAATTTTTTTCCCCACTTTCTTTTTAAATTCTTTTTTTTTAATTTTTTTCCCACTTTTTTTCCACTTTTTTTAAATTTTTTTTTTAAATTTTATTTCCCACTTTTTTTTTATCAATTTTTTCTTTCAATTTTTTTTTCTCATTTGGATGACCTTGAGGTTAGGTTTGGTCATCTTGGGTGACCTTGAGGTTAGGTTTGGTCATCTTGGGTGACCTTGAGGTTAGGTTTGGTCATCTTGGGTGACCTTGGTCAGGTTTGGTCATCTTGGGTGACCTTGAGGTTGGGTTGGGTTGTTTTGGGTGACCTTGAGGTTAGGTTGGGTCGTCCTGGGTGACCTTGAGGTCAGGTTTGGTCATCTTGGGTGACCTTGAGGTTAGGTTTGGTCGTCTTGGGTAACCTTGAGGTTAGGTTTGGTCATCTTGGGTGACCTTGAGGTTAGGTTTGGTCGTCTTGGTGACCTTGAGGTTAAAGGCGGTTCTGGGACATTTGCTCCAGGATTGGCAATAAATATCTACTAGAACGGCTCCACCAACACACGAACGTCAAAGCAATCCAGCTTCTAGACAACGGAGGGTTGGTGCGGAGACTGAAAAGAAGGAAACCATTTGAATTGGTGTGCAGTGAAAGTGGTGTCTAGTGAAAAAGCAGAGCAGTCATTGAGTGAAATCTAGCTTAAGTGGTACAGTTAATAGATGTACATAATAATTATTAGTAGGTAGCAGTAAGAAATTCTAAAGAGAGTTTCACTGTAGTCCATATTATATACAATTAGTTAATTAGGTTTGATAAAATTTGCTCATAAGTCTCAAGACTAGATAGCAATAGTAATGTGAAAAGAAAAAAATATATATCTACACATTTGTTTGAAAAATTCGAGAAATCTGTGATATTTTTTCATTCTCATAGTCTCAACAGATTTTTGATAATAAACAGTAATGCAAGATGGATTTAAGGAAACTTAACTTAACTTATAAAGCATGAAATTCCCTTTCATTTGAGACCAATCACAAGTTTCTATGATGTATTGTACTCATTTTAGAGACTCTTGAATAACAGTAGAATTTCAAGAAAAATGAGAAAATAAATACAGTTAAAGTACAATTTAAATTAGATGACTTCACAGACATAATGGCTTCATGTGTTTACTCATTCACAATGGCTGCCGACTGTACATGCTCATTCGTTCACTGGTTCACGAAAACAAAGTAGCAGTTATTTTTTCAAGTAGCAGGTAACAACCTGCTCCAACAAATATTCTACTCGAACAGATACTACACTTGCGCAGTAGAAAGGAGCAAGTAGGAGAAAAAGGACAGCGTAAGATTCAAATCAGCTGTTTTCCCCCCCTCCCCCTCCCCCCCCGCCCCCCCATCAGCTGACCAGTGACGTCACTTGACCTTGCAGCTGTTCAGTGACGTCATCTGTGACCTTTTCCCGCCTAAATTTCCCGCCATTTTTCCTAACCTCAAATAGACTTCCCTCCATTTCTGTTCCCGCCATTTTTCCTAACCTCAAATATACTTCCCTCCATTTCTGTTCCCGCCATAAGCGCAGGGGTGCGCACGCACCCCGCCAAATTTCCCCCCATTTCTTTTTTTCTATCCTCAAACTACTAGAAGATTTAGTCGACATAACCACCAATAGCTATTGATTTCCACCTTACCCCCCAGTAAGGTTTGTATACTTTACCCCGCCTCTGTTACCTTGCACACTTTCCTTTGTAGTTATTGATTGGCTAACAAAAAGCCGTAAAAAGGATGCGCGTCTGTCCCCGGCGCTCAGTGTCCAAGTATTGATTTCACTCACAGACACACTACATCTAATAGGCTATTGAAATATAATAGCTATTGATTTTCACCTTGGTTTTGTGAAGTGCATAAGCAAGAGAAAGAGAGGAAGAGAAAGGGGTAATAGCATAGCTCTGTCATTTTTCCTTGACATACAATTACTGTAGTGCTTTCAGTTGGTGAGCAAGAGAGAGACACTAGAAGGAAGGCATTGGTAGTTTGTGATTTGTGGCATTCTCGTAATCCTAAGCAAGATTCTGAAGTAAATTTGATTCCGAGGTTGTTGAGAGTTGTTGTTGTAGAAAATAATATAAAAATACTTTCTTTCTATTTATAATATCTTTAACAAGTTTTGTAGTGTCGGAGGAAGAAGGAGAATCAACCATATTTCTGTCAAGAGCGGATTTAATAAGAAATTTGGTACATCAAAACACAAACAGAGGGGTAAGCCAATTTCATTCAAGCATCTTCTATCTTAATATTATTTTTAATCTTAGATGTAAATATCATTATAACTTCTGATGATAAATAAGAAACAATAGTTTTATTGTATCAAACTATGAGAAATGCATGAATTGTGAACACAAATTCTTATTCAAATCTTGAAATTGCCATGAGTCTGGCAGAAATAGTTTCTCATCAATGTTCAAATGCAATTACCGTATGTTTTCATTCAATTATATACATTGAATGCTGTTAATTTTGAATGTGAATGTATTAAGGATTTACAATAATAAGACCTAATTATCACTAGGCTGTGAAATTATGAATTTACAAACTACGGTGATTATTGTTGTTATGTGTGTAGGCCTACTACATACACAAAACTCAATTTTAATACTAATGGTATACCTTTAATCAATTAATATTTCTTTAGCTAGTTGTGATTGTAGAAAATCTGACATTGTGATAATACCATTTAAGTTTAATAAATTATTCTTATTCCAGGTTTTAACAGTAACAGACATTATTGATAGGCCTATCATGGTTGATTCACAATTGGAAGTTTTGAATGAGGAAGTATTCCTGCTTGATGGAGAAAGATACAAAATCATGGATAATGTTGAAATACAGGTAATAACTTTGTAAAATTTATTAGCCTACTTTAATTTACAGGCAAATATTTGTCATAATTATTCAGCCTATAACACTTAGCCTATAATCTAGGCTATGCGTATCTGTTATCAACTGTACTATTGGATCGAGATCTAAGCTTGTTTCTATTGGATCTTTCCCATTAATTCACTATCACTACTTTCTCAACTATTTTCACATTTAATGCATTGTTTATCTACTAGCCTACATCTCACTATCAAGTTCTGGTTGTGAATAAACGGAATTTAAATAAATAAATCACAGAAGGCTTCTCTGGGAATGAATCACGTGGATTAAAATTTAACTGGCTTTTGTGCAACCGGCACTTAGAGTCTAATTTATATTATTGCTTTGCTAGTGGACAAAATATATTTGGATATCAGTTATTGGGGGTCTTTTATCTAAACTTTTAAAGCTTTGGAAGATCTCTAATTGGCAGTGGAGAGAATACCCTATGATCTGTGTAAAAAATACTGAACATTTGAACATATTTTGCTAAAACTCTTTCTAAAATATAAATATTCAATTTTGGAAAATATTCAGTTATATTTTGAATTTATTGAGACTACACAACTAGATAAACTGGTTTGTTCTGTATTCTAGGTATATTATTATTTATATTATACATATGCAACCACAGGCCAACAAAAAAATTAGAAACATACAAAGAGTCAATGACTTTTTGGCCTATGTAGCCGCGAGACAAACATTTTTATATTATACCAAGGTTCAACATTCAACACTATAAAAAAAGACTTGCAAACTGTACTAATTTGTGTTTTTAATCTATTATTTTATGTTAAAAACTTGAAAAAGTGTATTATAAGGCTTGGTTTACATCAAAGTTATTAACAAAATGTTAATAACTTGATCCTTATAGATTCTATTTAATTGAACGGAGCTTGACAAATACATATGTTCATCATGTGTATGATAAGTTATATTCAATCTAATAGAATCTATAAAGGCGCGTACATCGCTGGCCTTGTTCAACCCTACTTCTCATAAACCCAAGTTTTGAGAAATTGGCAATTTAATGTTTCAAATTATTACTATGAATTGTGCATAATGTTGATTTCCCCCATGTAGAAGTATAATACAGTATTCTTAGACTTAGTTGAGTGTAGCTCTGGAAAGAGGAAGGAAAACTGAGTAGAATGATGTAGAAATCTCAAAATTGATAATTTTTGAGTTGTAGCACTGTTGAACTGGGGGCAGCGACAGATATACGCGCCGCGAACATGAGCGATTCACTTTCAATCAGCTGACTATATCTGTATTTTACAGAAACGGTAAGATACAGATATAAAAAGCTTGGCATCAGCTCATTAAAAGTGAATCGCTCATGTTCGCGGCGCGTAAATCTGTACGCACCTTAAGGATTAAGATTTTCTTAATAACTTTGGTGTGAACGCAGCTTTACGATGATATAATTGTGCGTTTGTAATATGAAATATTACAGTAGTCGTATCCAACAAGAAATCTAAATTGAAGACATAAATTTCATAAAAGAAGTGGGAATTCGTGAAAAGTGGATTTAAAAGTAGATAATAATTATAAATTGCAATAAATATGTGGGTTGTTTTGAAATAAAAACCAGAAATAATCTAATGTGAGATTCTCTTCAAACAGAATTAAAATAGAATAAATTTACAGCAGTTAATTAGGATTTTCGTTTAATAATAATTATTCATTAATCAGCATTTGAACGAATGCAACTATTTCCAACTGTAGAATAAATCCTATTTTATTAAACGAGCAACTTCAGTTTAGATGTTTAGATGTTTGCATTTCACCGGATCTCGATTAACTTATTATAAGTATTATTTTTCTCTAAAACATTGATATTTATTTCTCCTGCTAAAATAACTTTCTTATATTTTTTACATAAAATTTCAAGTAGAATTTCTAACTTCTCTAAGAATGGAACCAAAAACAATGCTGAGGAGTTCTGTATAAGCAAGCCATTACAAATTTAAACCAACAAGAGTGAATTCAGTAACACAGCATTCAAATTCTTTTTCTGTTGTTATTGTCAAAATAGCTGGTAACTTACATATTTACACTTGGAAAATATTTTATTATGTACTAGGTTCATGACCCGCCTCCAGTACTTTCTAGTCTAGAAAAGCTTGAGCTTATCTGATATTTCGGAACATTGAGTATTTCTATTTTAGAATTTGACATTTTGTGTTCTGAAATCGCTACTATGTCAGGCTCTAACTCATCTAAATTGATATTTAACATTTCCAAGCGTGATGGTAGGTGTTGTACATTTTGATGTAATATGGAGACCTTATCAACATTTGTTCTATTTTTTTATTCATTGGAATTTGACGAGGAAAGTAGATATCTTACCATAACAAATATCTTTGGTTTCATATGTGGGAATGATTGGGTTAATATCTGGATGTAGATTGTCAAGAGGAGAGTCACTGTCAAAACTAGATTTGAGCGAGAAGTATTGTAAATTTCAGTTACCTCGGTTTCACTTATGTCAATTACACTAAAAAGAACTATAGAGAGGAATAGCTGGAGTCGATTTTCTATACAGGAAGTTACTACGCATGCAACCAATTATACTATCACAGATCATTTTCTTGCCTAATTTATTGAGTTGCAGATTATGAGATGTGTGTGGAATCTCCTACCCAGATGACTCATATCAATAAATTTACAATTAGAGAATAAATTACAAATTTTTTCCATGGCTATATTAGTTTTTTCTAACCAGTTCAATAACACACGATCAGTCCGGTAAATCGTAGCGGTGTGGAATTGTGAATACTATGACGTTGGTTCCGTAGAGAGAGAGCGGCCAGACTCTTTCGCAGACCTGTCAGGACGAAAAACGGCTTTTCTGATTGGTTCTCGTGAAATTAATCACGGTTAAAATTTAACCGGCTGTTGTGCAACCGGGCCTAAGATAGTGAAACATTCACCTCCCACATATTAAACAGTGATATTTCACAATTCGATTATTATCATGCCATTTCAAATCTTAATTTAGATTCAAGATCTCCTTATACATCGTTCATAATTTTTCAATAAGAATATGAAGGGAATGAAATGGAAATATTCTTTTCGCCACACTTGGATGTAATGAGCTGGTTTACGTGCGTCATATGGAGGCCGAAAGTGATTGTTTTCCGACCAGGCCGGTAAAACTTTACGTCTCTAGGGCTGTAAAGAGTCCTTGAATAACAGCTGATCGTGTCCGATCTCACAAATCATAGAGAGATAATCTCATAACGACTGTAATAATCTATATAATTATGTATCGTGAATTGCGGTATCATGTCTATAATATATTTTATGAATTACTGTTTCATAATTTAATATTTATTATTGTTTTTTGTTATCAAACAATAGAATACGATGATATCTCCATAGCCTCAACAATATAATGTTGGCTGCATTGACCATTGTCAGAAAGGTAAGTATCGCAAGTCTTTTTAAGTGAAGAATCGAATTTGAAATCAAAGTACAATAATTGTATCAATATTTAAAAGTGAGGTAGAGTAATAATTGTTTCTTTTTTATTATCGAATTCCACTTCTTAATGCAATACAATCAACAATAATAATTGGAAGCTTAGCTCTGTTCAATTAATTGTAATTGCCATGAAGCTATGTAGAAGGTGAAGAAGAAGAAGAAGAAGAGGTATTGATTTTCTCCTTATGGGCAAAACAAGCTGGCAGGAATAAAGGCTTAATAATTGTTGTTGGGAATGAATAGTTTGTTACTTTGCTGGTGGCCTACACAACTACTTTGCTTTTCTACCCCTTCCCCCCTCCATTGGGGTAGGGCATGTAAAAAAAAAAACTAACACATTGCCACTATGGATTAAATTGCTCTGGTGGCTCCCCATTGGGGTAGGCCTTGTAAACTGACACAAGACAAACTTGCTATATTGATTTTCCTCTTCAACTGACACAGTTTGCGTTAGGAATAGAGAAGAAAGAGAGAGAGAGAGAGACACAGTGTGATTTTTAGTTATGCTTTTTTTATTAACACATTATGGTAATGACAAAAACTTTTTCGATTCTCTTTTGAATAACAAAACAAGAGTGTTAGTAACCTATATTAATAATTTTAATATTTATATGTGAAAGAATTCTAAAACATGTGAAACACTAGAGTGTGATAGTGACATACAAGTCTCAAATTTGATTTGACAAAAACACATACACATCCTTTTTTTAAAGTACATAGTATTTATTGTCAAACATATAATTAATCTTCAGTATTGAACAGAATATACAGCTGAAGAAGTCTTTCTCCTCGGCTATAATCATTGTTGGTGACATAACGCTCAACTGATGGCTTATTCCTTTCACGAACAATGCATGGTCCATCAATTTCATCATATCCCCCTTCAGTAGATGGCAGTGGCATAGGTCTGCGTATAGCCTTGTAGACGCTAATCTCAAAAGCTGAAACACCAGATGTTCCATCCTCCAGCCTGATTCGTTTCACATGTCCTGTACTCTCAATGTTTGTAAATCCTGCAAATTTAATCTCCTTTTGACCAAGTCCCAGTAGACATTTAGATTGTTGTCCACATATAAAATCACACTTGTAGTATTGGTCTTGATTGAGAACACTTAACACAATCGTCACATCCTTATTTCTCCAGTTGGGTACCTTCTCAAGATTAACAATAGCAGCCATTCTACCCTTTTCCAACTTGAAGAAAGATTTTAGCAGTATGCAAGTGTCATCAAACATGACAGTGAACTTCATTGCAAGTCCTGGTGGGCAATGACGCATTGCCCTCTTGTTGATATTATCCTTGATACTCTTCATAGTTTGCGTGAAAACTTTCAGCAAGAAACATTTCACATCGGTGAAGGTTACATGAGTATTTCTGAATGGGTTGTAAAGATCATCGCATACATAGAAAACGTTGCTATCCTTGACTGCATCAACAACAGCCTGTTGCTTCTGCCTGAGTCGTATGCATGCACAACTACGAGATTCACGATCTGCACAAAACTCTAAATGACCACTCTCCTTGAAAAAGTCACTCAATGTCATTATACCATGATAATTCAGTTCAGCTTCTAGCTCACTCACTGCATTAAGCAGATAACGTTCACGTTCACTGTCAGACAACATTGTAAGACCGAGTGCATTTTTGTTGTCAGCATCATCTTTTATACTCTGTGAACTCACATAGATACAAGAATTACACATTTATATAAGAGAGAGAGAGGAAAAAATTTATTACACATATAGTTAGATACAACTGCACTAGTGTCTTACATGGTGGTGACGGTGACCACTGGGTGACCACAGTGGGTGAGGGAGTGAGACAGTGAGTGAGAGAGAGTGAGTGAGAGTCACACAAAACTAACACTATACAATCCTCATACCAACTGCACTAGTGTCTTACATGGTGGCTTGGAGTCCACCTAACAATAATCAATAATGCTTCCACTGTAGGGCTGATAGTGAGATAGTGAGTGATCAGTGAGTGAACAGTGGGTGAGGGAGTGAGACAGTGAGTGAGAGAGAGTGAGTGAGAGTCACACAAAACTTCTCACAATGCCAAATGTAGGCTGTCTGACATTTATAATTAAACTTGAATTTTCTAGTTATCTTTGCACATGTGCTGTATCCCTATAAATACTCCAGAATAATTGTCTTTCGCTCAGTTTAATAGTAGAAGCAGTGAACATGGCTTCTTCCAAAGTGTTTAGTGTTTCTCAGCTCTGTGGTAATAAAATAAAGAAGCCTACCATAAAGCGGTTTGGTTTGTGGCTGTTGACAGAAAATCTGTGCAATGATAACCTTATTACAGACATTGGGAAAATTGACTACACTGCTGGAGAAAAACTGTTGGTGCAGGATGGTTCAAACCTTGTGCCTATTACAGAACCCTTTTGTAACAACATTATGCTGGTAAAGGTTTGTGGTTTGGAGGAGGAGGAGGACGACTGCCAAGAACTACTGGATGAAAGACGTTTTATTCTAAAGAAGGAGATGTGTGAATCATTCAATTTGTACTTGAGAGGAAAATTCTCCAAAATGGTGTCAGCTAAGCATAAAGTTAAAGCAAAGTTGCCATACTTATTGGACAGTGGAAGCGATATGTCAAAGAAGATTCTACAACTGCTTGGGGAGGACAACTATAGAGAAGTGCAGCAGAAGTACTACAATCCAGTGGGGATTCCATACAAAGTAGAGCTTGCCGATGTCCCTATTGCTACATTAATGGATGAGTTACCAACAATATTGGATCAGCTTAGGAAGGAACATTTCTATCTTCTGGACTTGGACATAAAACAGGACTTTGCTGGAATATTTAACAAGGGTGAAATGTGTGATTTTCTAACTACAAATCATTGTTTTTTTTCCAAGGAGAATATAAAGAAGACTATAATGTAATTGAGAATAATGATGGAACTGTTGGAATTGATTGCTTGACTTGGGTTAATAATAATGTGAGAGTAAAAATTTTTAATAAGTTTATTTGTCAAATGACAAGTCCTGGTGTAAATAAACATCTAGGTAACCATATTGTAGACTTTATTGCCTGTCCAGATACAAGATTACGGGAAACCTTTACCTCTGACTTGGCTAAAATGCATGGTATTACTCGTTTGGAAGCAACAATTTATAACTACAGCATTAGCAATAACTATAGCAGCTCTAATCAATTTGACCCTATCCAAGATTGCTTGTCACTCTTAAATGACAGTAAGAATTATTTCCAAAATGCTCCTATATTTTCTGTATCCTTTGCTAAAATGTGGACTAAACTGACAAACAATTTAAAGAATAGCTGTTGTTTGGTTTTTAACAATCTCCTACAATATGTTTACTGGGGAAATAGCAATACCAAGAAATTGACTGGAGTACAATTAAATCTGCCTACCAATCCACAACAACGAAATAAAATAATATCCTATGTAATCTCTGCATTTAGCTTTAATCTACTACCCATTAATTATGTGGAAATTTACGAAAAGGATACAGACAACAAGGACAATATTAGTTTTATACAAAAGTGTTATATTAAGAGTGGTGAGACTTATTTCTCCAAGTCAACCACAGCTTTCTCTTCAATATCCAAAGAGTTTAATCTAGAGGAGCTAGGTCTTGTCGAAACGAGTAATGTAACACCACAAGTTTTGAGAAAAAGAACAAATGTCAACTCTAAGCTTGCTCCTTTTCCTGTTAAGGAGATACAAGCTTTGTCTCCATTAAAAATACTATCTACCAGAAAGCGTATGCTAGAATTGGATGAGATTAATCTCAAACGTAGAAAGGTAGAGTTTTTAGAGGCTACAGAGAGCATAAAGAAGCAGCACAAACAACTTATAGAATTTGAGAAGGAGATTGAGAATTTAAGAGAGCAACTTGAACCATATTTCTATTCACATTGGTGGAATTTTGAGCCTAGTGGGGTTTATAATGTGACTGCATTTTCTGTAAATAGTAAGGGGGGGAAATTTCCATATGTAGGTGTTTTAGGTGAAAAGGAAGGCACGAAACATGTGTACATTGTAAAAGGGTATCACAAAAATGTTTTTCTAAATGCATACAAAGCAATAGAAGACCTTAAGAAAGTGGGTTATTTTGTAATCCCATACAATGATGACCAAAAAGAAATTATTTGTCTACCAAGGGGAGAAACTATTTGTGAAATTACCACCACCACCACCAATGGCATGACAAGCAGCTATAATGGTCACACATTACCAAAAATACAAAATCTAAAATTTTTGTCAGATGTATGGAAAAACTTTGAAGACTTTGAACTTTGAAAACTTTGAAAAACTTTGAAAAACTTTTAATCTCTTGTTTGTTTTATTCACACCACAGACAGATGTGGAGCAAATCAACAAAATTACTATGCTGGAAATTAAAGGGAAAATAAAAATAGGGCAGTGCAAACGATTAGAAGACTTATCAGAAGGTACAGTGTTAGTCATTATTGCAATTAAAGAAGTGTACAATAGAAACAAGACACGGTATATTTTACAGTTTGAGAGCCTAGAAGAATTGTATGTGTCTAACTATTGGTTAGAGAAGGAATTTGAGAGCTCTAACATTGATTTGAATTATAAAATTAGAATCAAGCTAGATGTTCTAAAGCATAATCCCAGTAGACATAAGGAAGAGTTGTATTTTGTATTTAATTTGAAGGTATTGTAAATAGTGGGAAATGTAACATTATAATATTAATAAAGAAACTATTGTATCTTATTCGACTTTGATTATATATCCCATGTTGTTGGTGAGTAGTAGTAGTAGTAGTAGTAGTAGTTTTGTGTGTGTTGCACTTTGTTTTAATAGATTTCTACCAGAGTTTGTAAACCTTCTCTCTTTTCAAATTTAATCCAATAACGGTGTTTGTTGAAGTCTGCAATGTTGTCTGCATGTAAAACACACGAAAACGTATCCGGTAATAGAAGTTCAAACTCAATATCACCTTCTGAGTCAGGGTCCACTAATTTTAGCACAATCTTTAAACCGTGTTGACTGAGAATGGTTTTCGCTCTATAAATTCGAAATATCTCCTGTGGCCACCAATTTACTACTAGTGTTGGAGGAAGTGTAAAAATCTCTTGTTTTGCTTTCATGTTGAAAGCTTCTAAACAGAAAGAAGAAGATGCTGTTCCTTGTGTATCCATTTTTTCCACCACCCTTCCTATTCTGCAACAATGTGTATACACACACACGCGCCCACACACACACACACACACACAGTATTTTTTGTTAGAATATTGCCCAAGCTGAGGTGTGTGTTTTGTGTATTTTATATAAAGTGAGATTATAATACACTGCTACTATAGTGTGTGGTCCACGTTTTAATGACAGTAGATAAAAAGATAAAGAAGAATAGTGATGATGATTCTCTCTGTATTAATTATTTTTCTGCACTGTGAAAAACAAAATTGGCATCATTGTGAACCTAGAAAAGGATAGTATCACCGTCAATGTTGAATAATAGACAAGGGTAGCAAAACCAAAGTTGTTCAAAATACTGTCATTTATAACGTAGGCAAAATCAATAAGTCTCTTTATTCTGACGAGAGAGAGAGAGTGACTGGAAGGACAAAGAGTCATTCACCAGCAAAACAAAAAATCAATAAGACGACTTTGTCGAGAGAGAGAGAGACAAGTGTTTACTGATTACAATTCACACAAGTCTTAGCTGAGGGGCGCGTGGTGGCGGCAAGCGGGGTGGTGGTGACACATCACACCTCCTTCCCCCCTCCTCTGTGTGTGTGAGTGTGTGCAAGGGGGGTGGTGGTGGTTGAGTTCTTGCCTCAGCAGAGAGATTATGCATCACACAATTCACATAGTTGAGATGACTTACATGAGTGTCTACTAATCCCCTTCGACCCTTGCCATCCCACTACAGTTACCGCCTCCACCCCACCCGCACTTTCTCCTGTTTTGTTAATCAATAAAACAGTTTCAAGATGAGCGGAAGGGTTTATTGCCGCCTGAAAGCTTAGACAGAACACTTGTCTCTCACTCTCTGTGATTTACCAGCCAGCCAGCAGCCTGTGTGTGTGTTTTGAGAGAAGTTGACGTGTATAAGCAACTACCATTGTGATCACACTTACAAGCCAGCCAGCCAGCAGCCTGTGTGTATGCTATTATTTGATTGAGAGAGTCTTTGTTAACAAAAAACTTCTTCTTCTTCTACTTCAAAGGTATGTTTCACAACTATTTGTAACATCTTCTTCTTCTTCTTATCTCATTTAAAATTATTTCAAAAGTAAAAACCTCTAAAGAGAGACACACACAAACATATTTTTTGTTTTTTCTGTTTGCAGACGTTCTCCTCTAAGAGAAGACACATGGCAAACAGTTTAATTATGGGTTTTAATGAGCTAAAATCACCACTTTCTTTACTAACTTTATCAAAAGAGGCCAGCATAAATGCTATATACTATGGAGCAGACATGAGCAGCATCCCAAAAGCAATGCAAACTCAGATTTTAGAATATGGTGAAAATTGTGCCTCTCGCAGCAGTAGCAGCAGCAGACGTAATTGTGCATTACTTTCTAAATTGTATGTCATATGTAGGAGACTAGATATTGAAGACCTCATGAGTATGATTGCGGCTGAACACTTGTCCTGCGCGGATATAACAGAATTATATATGCATAATCTTGACTATGGAGAAGAAGAAGAAGATGGTTTCGATAACATTACGTTTGACAAGCTACAGCGTATAGATCTTACCAAAGATTACCATTTGCCATCATGTTTGGAGCACCAGGCTTTATGTCCCTTAAATACTCTAGTAAGCTCAAGCTTTTCTAGACTAGAAAGTACTGGAGGCGGGTCATGAACCTAGTACATAATAAAATATTTTCCAAGTGTAAATATGTAAGTTACCAGCTATTTTGACAATAACAACAGAAAAAGAATTTGAATGCTGTGTTACTGAATTCACTCTTGTTGGTTTAAATTTGTAATGGCTTGCTTATACAGAACTCCTCAGCATTGTTTTTGGTTCCATTCTTAGAGAAGTTAGAAATTCTACTTGAAATTTTATGTAAAAAATATAAGAAAGTTATTTTAGCAGGAGAAATAAATATCAATGTTTTAGAGAAAAATAATACTTATAATAAGTTAATCGAGATCCGGTGAAATGCAAACATCTAAACATCTAAACTGAAGTTGCTCGTTTAATAAAATAGGATTTATTCTACAGTTGGAAATAGTTGCATTCGTTCAAATGCTGATTAATGAATAATTATTATTAAACGAAAATCCTAATTAACTGCTGTAAATTTATTCTATTTTAATTCTGTTTGAAGAGAATCCCACATTAGATTATTTCTGGTTTTTATTTCAAAACAACCCACATATTTATTGCAATTTATAATTATAATCTACTTTTAAATCCACTTTTCACGAATTCCCACTTCTTTTATGAAATTTATGTCTTCAATTTAGATTTCTTGTTGGATACGACTACTGTAATATTTCATATTACAAACGCACAATTATATCATCGTAAAGCTGCGTTCACACCAAAGTTATTAAGAAAATCTTAATCCTTAAGGTGCGTACAGATTTACGCGCTGCGAACATGAGCGATTCACTTTCAATCAGCTTTTTATATCTGTATCTTACCGTTTCTGTAAAATACAGATATAGTCAGCTGATTGAAAGTGAATCGCTCATTTTCGCGGCGCGTATATCTGTCGCTGCCCCCAGTTCAACAGTGCTACAACTCAAAAATTATCAATTTTGAGATTTCTACATCATTCTACTCAGTTTTCCTTCCTCTTTCCAGAGCTACACTCAACTAAGTCTAAGAATACTGTATTATACTTCTACATGGGGGAAATCAACATTATGCACAATTCATAGTAATAATTTGAAACATTAAATTGCCAATTTCTCAAAACTTGGGTTTATGAGAAGTAGGGTTGAACAAGGCCAGCGATGTACGTGCCTTTATAGATTCTATTAGATTGAATATAACTTATCATACACATGATGAACATATGTATTTGTCAAGCTCCGTTCAATTAAATAGAATCTATAAGGATCAAGTTATTAACATTTTGTTAATAACTTTGATGTAAACCAAGCCTTATAATACACTTTTTCAAGTTTTTAACATAAAATAATAGATTAAAAACACAAATTAGTACAGTTTGCAAGTCTTTTTTTATAGTGTTGAATGTTGAACCTTGGTATAATATAAAAATGTTGTCTCACGGCTACATAGGCCAAAAAGTCATTGACTCTTTGTATGTTTCTAATTTTTTTGTTGGCCTGTGGTTGCATATGTATAATATAAATAATAATATACCTAGAATACAAAACAAACCAGTTTATCTAGTTGTGTAGTCTTAATAAATTCAAAATATAACTGAATATTTTCCAAAATTGAATATTTATATTTTAGAAAGAGTTTTAGCAAAATATGTTCAAATGTTCAGTATTTTTTACACAGATCATAGGGTATTCTCTCCACTGCCAATTAGAGATCTTCCAAAGCTTTAAAAGTTTCGACATGACTGGTTATTCAATGTCTGTTCAACCATATGGTAGAACATTTAATATTAAAGTAAACCAGAGCGAGTGTACATCAACACAATAGAAATCAAAACCAAACAGGTAATAATCTTTTTCTAATCTATTGTTACTTTGTATGTAAATATTGTTGCTGTATTATGTTGTTTTTCCCGTAGGTAATTTGTAGTAGTAACTACAAATATGGCGCCAATTAAACGGAGAAGATTGGCGCAAACTGCAGACGGAGAAGAAGGAGGAGAAGAAGAAGAACAGCAGCAGACAACACCTGTTGTTGTTGTTAGTGGAGCAGGAAAGGACCAAAGAACAGCGAATAGATATAGTCCATTTAGATTATTAGAAAATGAATTTAGAGGCAATATAAAAACTTTTTACTTTAACAATTATGCACACAGTAGATCCGGTCACGAACCATTTATAGATTACAATCCAATGTTTAATGGTTTAAAAAATTATATTTACAATTTATCAGCACACGAGTTTCAGACAAGCGGCGCATTGAAGTTTAATATTGTGGTAGAATCTACATACCAGAAACTAAATAGAGACAGTCAAGTTGTTGATGAGATAGCCGATGTTGCTTTTAAAACAATTAATTTTATAGTTACATCATTAGACAATTTAGAAAAACAGATACGCGATTCATTTTTTAATTTACTTATAGAAGAGACAAATTACCAGGGTAAATCCAGTGGCTGGTCCTTAAGAAATATTGACGGGTTAATGCTGAGAATAAATAGATACAGACCATTGAAAGAACCAAATGGTTCTTCATATATTAAGCTTCCCAACAGTATAACGTCTAAACATTGTATCATAAACCCACAGAATCAAACAGATTCTAAGTGTTTTATGTACGCATTACTAGCGCGACACATTAAAGGTAGTTGTAAATTTCGCGTAGATAATCGTTATTTTCGTTTATTAAACAACTGCAATCCAATATATAATTTCAACAACATTGATTTCCCAACCCCGTTAGGTCAACTGGATAGATTCGAAAAGAATAACCCGACAGTTTCTATCAATGTATACGGTATTGACGATAAAAATCTAATTTATCCGCGACGAATTAGCGAATCAATAAGACAGGACCACTTTGATTTGTTACTACTCGTTGAAAAGGCGGACACCGATGATGATGATGATGAGGAAGAGGGCGGGGATGAGGGAACAACTGATGTAGCTACATGTAAAGTAGAAACCAAATCACACTATTGTTTAATTACCGATTTTGAAAGACTTGTTAGGAAACAATTAACAAAACATGATGGGAAAATATTAATCTGCCGCCGATGTTTCACGTATTATACCCGTAGTCGAGATGGAGAGAGACGAATGAAAGAACACGAAGAATTTTGTTCACAGAACAAAGTAACCAGGGTTTCGATGCCAAAAATTCAAGAGGACGGTTTGCTGCCATTTTTAGAATTTAAAAACCCATTGAAAAAGTATAAACTACCCCTAACCTGTTATGCTGATTTTGAATGTCTTCTCGTTAAACCAACATCATCATCGTCACCAGCAAACTCCGAGTCTGATGATAATGAGGATGGTGATGGCGATGATGGAGAAGTTTATAGCACTGCACAGAGAAGGTCAAAGGGGAGGAGGAGGAGGGGGGCAACAAAGATAAAGCACAATCATGACGTCATGTCGTACTGTTTATATTTCGTAAGAGACCAACTACAAATACCGGACAGTTCGCCACTAACACAGAAAATACCGTCACGACCTATACTGTATAGAGGTGATAATGCAGGCATTCATTTTCTAAACACTTTAACCGAATATGCCACCCAGATCATAGAGACATTAGATGAACATCATATTGGCATGTACCCATTGACAAGAGAACAAGAGCAAATGCATTCTGATGCAGAATTTTGCGACGCATGCGAAAAGCCTTTTGAAAATGACAAAGTTTATGATCATTGCCATCTCACTGGTTACTACAGGACGGCTCTTTGCAATGCATGTAACTTACAAAGACAACGCCAAACATACATCACAGTATTTCTACACAATTCAGCATCTTATGACACCCACCTAATTGTCTCTGCACTCGGTTCTATTTGTAGTAATAAATTAACCGTAATTCCTCAGTCAAGTGAAAAGTACATATCATTTACTATACAATTGTCCAATCGACTCCATCTCAGATTTCTTGATTCATTCAAATTTCTACCCGATAGTTTGGATTCGTTAACCTCTAACCTTTTACAACCGGCAGGACCAGAACCTTCTATTGATCAAATAGCTGCTATTCTCAAACACACATCGAAACATTTCGAACATCAAAGTTTACCTCTTGTATCACGTAAAGGAGTTTTTCCATACGAATACTGTGATTCTTGGGCTAAAATGGACGAGGAAAGTTTACCACCTATAGAAGAATTTTACAGTTCTCTTTGTGATAGTACAATAAGTGCAGACGATTATCGGCATGCACAAACGGTTTGGAACCACTTCAATTGTCGCACACTTGGACAATACAGTGACTTATATTTGAAAACAGACGTACTACTCCTAGCTGACATAATGGAATCTTTTCGCAACATTAGTCTCGAGACGTTCAAACTAGACCCGGCTCACTATTTTACACTTCCTGGTTTTTCTTTTGATGCTATGCTTAAATACACTAAAATTAAGTTGGAACTTTTAACAGATTACTCGATGTACGCATTTTTCCATTCCTCTATTAGGGGCGGAATAGTTACGTGTGTTCACAGACATGCAGTTGCAAATAATCACTATACTGGTGCACCTTACAATACCCAAGAACCCAACAGTTTTCTAGCTTTTCTTGACATTAACAATTTATACGGTTTTTCGATGTGTGCATCTTTACCGAGAGCAAATTTTGCTTGGATGAGTCGTCATGAAATAGACAATGCTGTTGCCAACATGAAAAATTGGAGCGAGGACCAAACAGTAGGCTATGTTTTAGAGGCAGACATATCCTACCTAAAAGACCTGCACGATGCACACAACGAATTTCCTTTTCTGGCAAGAAATCAAAAAGTTTTCCCATCCAATCAAACTCGACTCATAACCTCACTTACAAATCACACAAATTATGTATGCCACTATTTACTGTTGAAACAAGCTATAGAACACGGATTGCAATTGACAAACATTCGTAGAGGCATTTCTTTTGAACAAAGCAAATTTCTAGAACCATACATAAGTTTGAACACACAGCTAAGACAACAGTCTAAGAATAAATTTCAAAAAGATTTCCACAAATTACTCAACAATGTGATTTTCGGTAAATCGTGTATGAATTTATGGAAACAAATGGATTTAAAGTTGGTTAATAACGAGAAATCGCTATTGAAATATATAGCTCGTCCCTCGTTCAAAGATCGATTGATTTTTGGTAAGAACATATGTGGTATTACTCTACACAAGGAAAATATTTTGCTAAACAACCCTATTTACATTGGTTTTTCGATTTTAGATTTGAGTAAAACAGTAATGTATTCGTTCCATTATGATGTAATTAGAAAGATATATGGTCCCAGTGCCAAACTCCTGTATCAAGACACGGATAGTCTGATGTATCTGATTAAAACCGCCGACTTTTATTTGGACATAAGGACAAATGAAGATTTGAAACATTGGCTAGACACGTCAAATTATCCTGTAGATCACCCAGCTTATTCCACACACAACCGAATGGTAGTTGGAAAGATGAAAGATGAATTTGCTTCTAAAGCTCCTTATCAGTTTCTGGGTTTACGGTCAAAACTATGGGCGTGCAGATTGTATAATGAAAGTATTGGTCAACAGCAGCAACAGCAACATTTTGATAACGAAACAGAAGATAGATTAGAAAATGAACGTAAAGTGGGTCTTATTAAAAAAGCAAAAGGCGTAAAACGATGTATTTTGTCACGCGAATTAACAGCACAACATCCAAAGTCTAATCAATACATTTCATTTCAAGACTATTTTAATTGTCTATTCGAAGGTACAGAGATGTACAGAAGCCAGAATTTAATTAGATCGAAAAAACATAAAGTAATGACAATTTCACAAAATAGGAAAGCGCTTAGTTGCCAGGATGAGAAACGGTATATCTGTAGTGATAAAATTAGTACATTAGCTTTAGGTCACTATAAAATTCCACTATTAACAGAAGAAGAAGAAGAAGAAGAAGAAGAAGAAGAAGATTTGTCTGTTGTGTCTTCTAGTAGTGAATAATTTTTTGTATTTGTTGTGTTGCAAATGATATCAAAAATTATTAGATTAAATGTTGATGCTGTCGAAGTAAGTTACAATATTGATCATCAGTGTATGAGAATAAGACACGCAGATTCCGCGATTGTAACAGCTTGTGTTCAACAAGAAAATTGTGGAACTTATTGTGTTAGATTCATATTTAAAATGAATATAAATAGGTTATGGTTTGAGGTTGAATTGACAGTGAGAAAAGCAGATTTTACATGTGTTGTAACAATTGTAAAGTCAAACAGTGCGTCATTTTACTTCTCATCATTTCTTTTGAAAGGTACATAATTATTTTAAAGTACTCATCAACTTCAACATTATAAAGACTCTATAGTGTGTGTGTGTGTGTGTGTGTGTGTTTATTCATGTTTTATATATATAAATCTTTGCACTTATTGTTGTATGTTACTATATAGCACTGACACTATATTTGTTTGTTACATTCAGAAGAAGAAGAAAATCATAATGTTATTTTAAAGTACTCATCAACTTCAACAGACTCTATGGTGTGTGTGTTTATTCATGTTTTATATATATAAATCTTTGCACTTATTGATGTATGCTACTATATAGCACTGACACTATATTTGTTTGTTACATTCAGAAGAAGAAGAAAATCATAATGTTTTGAAAACAAAATGTATGTGTTTTTGTCAAATTAAATTTGTGACTTGTATGTCACATATAGGTTAATAGCACTCAATCATGTTTGTTTATCAAAAAGTGTTTTGAAAACAAAATGTATGTGTTTTTGTCAAATCAAATTTGTGACTTGTATGTCACATATAGGTTAATAGCACTCAATCATGTTTGTTTATCAAAAAGAGTAATCAAAAAAACGTTTTGTGTGTCTGTGTGTGTTCATTACCATAATGTGTTAATAAAAGAAAAAAAACATAACTGAATCACACTGGCTCTCTTTCTTTCTTACTTCTCTTTCCTTACTCAAACTAAACTAAAGACAATCAGTTGAAGAGGAAAATCAATATAGCAAGTTTGCTACTTGTGACAGTTTTTTTTTAGATGCCCCCCTTTACCCAATGGGTAAGAGGGGAGGGGGGGTATCAATTAATCAGCTTCTATTCCTGCCGGGGCTTCTTGTTTGCCAATCAATAGCTACAAAAGGTAAGTGTGCATCAGGTAAGGGAAGACGCAGCGGCGGGGTGAGTTATGCAACCCGCAGTACATCAAAACACTCACTTCTGTGGGTCACGGGGTAAAGTATGCAATCTGCAGTACAGCAAATCAATACTCTCTCAGTGTGTTTTCTGGCTCTATGCCCCGTACAAAACCTTACTGGGAGGGGTAAGGTGGAAAATCAATAGCTATTATATTTCAATAGCAAATTAGATGTACAACAAATATTTGTGTGTGTGTGTAAATCAAATACATGCTCACTGAGCGCTGTGCGCGCGCGCGCACGCTGTAATAGATGTCAACTGTTACTACTTCTTAAATATTTAATAACAATAGCCTATTTTCATATTATGTCTGTGAAAACAATACTTGGAGCGCGCGCGCGCACACACACGCTCCCCTGTGCCAGGGGGGGTGGGAAAAAAGATTTGGTGGTTAGCCTAAAATCTTCTATAGTAGTAGTTTGAGGATAGAGAAGAAAATTGAGGGAAAATGAGGCGGGGTGCGTGCGCACCCCTGCGCTTATGGCGGGAACAACAACAGAAATGGAGGGAACTCCTCCTTATTTGAGGTTAGGAAAGATGGAGGGAAATTTTAAAATATTTAATTTCACTAGCCTATTTTCATATTATTATGTCTGTGAAAATCAATACTTGGAGCGCGCGCGTGCACGCGCAGCTTATGGCGGGAAGAAAATGGAGGGAACTTCTTTATTTGAGGTTAGGAAAAATGGCGGGAAGAAAATGGAGGGAAATTTATTTGAGGTTAGGAAAAATGGAGGGAAATTTAGGCGGGAAAAGGTCTCAGATGACGTCACTGAACAGCTGCAAGGTCAAGTGACGTCACTGGTCAGCTGATGGGGGGCGGGGGGAGGGGGAGGGGGGGAAAACAGCTGATTTGAATCTTACGCTGTCCTTTTTCTCCTACTGGAGCAGTTCTACAGCGAGCCTCGCCTGAATGTTTAGGCGGGGAACACACCACCTTAGTCCTCCAACACACCCAGAACCTAACAGGAGTGGATAACGACTATCTCATCCATCGACACCGTACGCCAGCAAAAGGGAAAGACTGTTTTGAAAGAGTCTCGAATTGGCGTGTGCGTTAGGCGCCAAAACCGGACACTTTTACATTCATACAGAAACGACAAAGTCAGACACATTGAATCTCTGACACTTCCAAAACAAGATGGTCAGGTTATACTTCTTGGACGGACTGTACTACGTAGAGCTGTCTGGTTTTCAAACAATGGCTGTTCTGATGAATCCCCACATGTAGGCTATTCTTAACAAGACCATTGACAATTTATTTCTGAAACCTATCACTCTTTTCTTTCCCTCTTCATAGTAATATCAGGCGATGACTTATCTTGTAACTGTATAATTCGTTATATATCATTGCTATTTTGAGCAGTTGTCTCTCTATTCTGCAGTTATTTGGAGCTTAAATAATAGAACTATTAGTAAATTTCTTGATACAAAACAAAAATAGCTTCACTTAATAGTTCAATTGTCAAGATTAGTGAGTACACTGAAACTTCTCTATAATTTGTAGTTTTGCCATAAAAAACACTGTAATTAGTATTCCCATGAAGATAAATACACTAATCTGCCATAGTAACTGATAACTCCAGTAATGAGTTCATCGAAAATTATGCTACAGTAACTAATAACTCCAGTGATGAGGAGTCCGAAAATCACATCAACTGATGGAATAAATTGGAAAAAAGGGTGTTGTGATTTATCATTAGTAAGCTGGAATATTAATTGCATGCAATTACCACAATTTACCCATTTATTCATAACAGCTAATGCTATTTAAGAATTATCACATATACTGTCCTTAAAGCCCCGAATTCAGCTGATTAATATACACATTTTACATCAACTCGCTTTCGTTAATGTCTGTCTGCCTGTCTATTGTTTGTTTTTAACATATCCTACATGTATTAGATAATACAAATTGTGATAGCGATAACTTTAACTTTATAGTAATTGGTATTATTAGTTTAGAGATTTTGAATTCTGATAGTGAATTATTTACCCATACGGAGTGAACTTTGAAGTTCTATGGATTCACATATAATAATATAACTAGAGATACCCTTGGTTGAAAAACTCGCTCATGGACATTTTTATTGATCTCTGAAATCTTTTACAAGTATTTCAAATTAATATTTAACAATATTTTCTAATATCCATTCATAGAGGCTATATCATGAATCTGCTATATATGAATATTATGAATATATGAATTATATTATATATAAGATCAGTATCCATGATATATTTTTTCGTATTTTATTTTATCAGTTTCGATATTGCAGAGCTTGATATATAATTTGTCACCCTCCAAAATTCGTATTAAATGCTTGCTCGCGTAAGCTTCAAATAATAGAGGTTCTACTGTGTTGAATGTAGTCTAGGCTTACTGGAGGGTTAATTACTCGAACATTGAGAATTTTGAATATGATGAAATTTTTCACTATTGTTTTTCATTTTGAATGTCATTTTCAATACTGGAAGATATACAGTTATCATTCCCCTAAATAGCGGGGAAATGTTATTTTTTCATGATCATATTTTGATGATTGATTTTTCTACGTTTCAACGATGGGATTTGCTTTTGTCTGTATATGTACATTGGCATGTTTGTAAATTAGCTTTTGATGATTACAGCTTGGCACTGCTCTCGGTTTCATTTATAACAAGTAATATTGTCATCGTCAATACACGGCAATCAGTCATTGGCCGTTTCAACACTTAACGATTTCTTGTCACGATACCGGTTTCTTTTTTCCGATGTCCAAAGGGCTGATTGGGGTGACATATTGACAATGAGATCTGTTTATAAATACTGTACGAGCTCTACTGTTCACAGAACTACTAGCTACAAGTATTCAACTACAGAAGTCGGAAATAGACATTTCATTTTACTTATGGAAGACACCCACCCTTATCTATCTACTTCACGTCTATGAAGATAACAATATCAAAGAAACAGAGTTGAAAGTACAAAGGCATAGAGATGGAAATTTAGAAGTAAATGAATTGTTATGATTCAATTACCCAGGTATATTAAAACTGACTACCCTGTTAGGGTAAATGTTTTTACCGCAATCATTATGTTTCAAATTCAAATTTGCGTTGCGTTGCTGTCACTCGGCTGCTCTCTGCACCTATTTTCTCTAATCATGTAATAACTTCAAAAACATGACGTCAACAAACTTGGTGACTCAACACATCTGTCTCGTTTTCATCTGACAATGGCAAACTCCCTCGTTCAAGTGTTTTCAACTGACGACGGAAAACTCTCTCAGTCAGCTGCTACTCGGTTGATGAATATTATTACCTAATCATTTCTAAGTTCCCTCAGTGAGTTATCCTAAACATGAGTCCTAATCCAAATGATGATTTTCGTATCACAAACTCACTATATTTCAAACTTAATTAAAATCGTTAGAGCCGTTTTTGATTTCCGTCAGACATACAAACGAACTAACAAACAGAAGATGATAAATACGTCTATAGTAACATCCATATGGAAAACGTCTGTTATAGTAGACTGGACAAAATAATCCTATGTTAGTTGGAAGAGCTGAGTACCTCCTCACCCCTTACCATAAACTTTGCCAATTCTTCAGGTATACTGTATTATGAAAATATCAATATTAATTATTACTTATAATCAGCTGCCTAGGAGGCCTAGGCCCCCCTCAAGGATCAGATAAATAATGAAAATGCGGGTATATCTACACGAATTCTTAGAGTCTCATGATGATTTAATACTTTTCTTTATCAGCAGTAGTATAATTCCTCCTACAGTATCAACAATGTAGCAAAATTGCCTTGAAAGTATGGATACGGGTACAGAGTAATAAATAATATGTTTTTCTCTGTGGTATAGTTTTAAAACAGAATGGGTACACTTATTGATCAGAGCACAATAAGTGAGTTATTGAATAAATTTCAATGTGAGAATTAACAAGTTGCAAGATGTCACAGTGAAAGCAAAAGAAAGGGCACAAGAGTTGTCGAGAATTATGGGAACAGCTTGATGTATCTTTAGCTTTCTAACTGAAAGTTATTTTCCAATTAGAATATGATCCCCAATGAAATTGTCATTGTAAAAGAAAAATTTATCTTTTTCCATGATTTTTAAGAAATCTGTTTCAGTGTATTCCTACTTTACGGCCTCTCTGTAGACCCATATTTCTAATAAATATTTCATGATTGAATTTAATAACTGATAATGTATATGTTTGTATTGATACTTCAATCACATTTGCATATAATAACATCTTCGAATGTAACATTCATGGGGAAAAACCCAGGTCCCTCTATCCTTTGGGGGTATTCCTCCCCCCAATACCTCTTGGTTTTTGCCCCCCCCTAGCAGTTTGGTGAAATGGCACCACTGAAGTTAAATGAAATCAACTTCATTTATTTTATGGTAATTGTATGGCAAGATTACAATACTTATGAGCTCTACTTAGAAATAGATTGTGAAACAAGATAATTGTACTGGAATGTAATAAACTGTGATATTTTCATAATTATATAAAAGCAATTAAGCCATTCATTTCAATCATTGAGAGAAAAACCAATAAATAAGATACTCATATTATCTTCTCAAATCTTAATACATTAACAATACACTACCGGTAATTCACAAGTAAATACTGATGTGGTCGATTTCAATGAACATTAAATGAAATGGTTATTTTCTTCTAATTGTCTATACTTGAGCATTCTGTTAATTTCGAACAGAGATCACTTTTACGGAGTTTTCTCAGATAATGCAGCAATCACTGAGGAATCTCCAACACATAACTCAATAATCCAGGAGAGAGTCATCTAAAATTAAAACTATTTGTGAAATATTGCTAAATTATTAGTGTTTTTCAGAAAATTATCAGTCACATAGATGTCTCTTAATTAAATGATACTTTTTGGAGTTCCAAATATTATAATATTTTTCGCATTCGCATCTATCACATAAATAATCTCTCTCAGCAGCTACTATATAAACGCTCAAAATAGGTTGCTAGCGAACGATAATGATAAAAATGTGATGAATAATCTATCCTGTTCTAGGTGAGCAATATTTCTGTATCACAGAAATCCAAAAACTTCAACACTAAAATGTGAATATCTTTAAAACGGTTTGATATATTGATGAACGATTTCCATCATTCATTGTCTCTTGAAATTCTTTATTTGAATCTTGCATTAAAACCTCCCCATAGAAAATTTTTGATTCAATGTGGCGGAACGAAGATTGCCGACCAAAATTTTGAAGCTACCTAGAGAATTTTTTTTTCAATTTGAATAGGAATCCCAGTGGAGCCCACTGTTAAATTATCTTTGGAAAAGGAACATTAAGCTGTTTTCCTATCAATATTACGCTGTAGGCCTACGTGAATCCATATAACTTCATAGGTTTCTCCGTATGGGTGAATGATTCAGAATCATAATTCAAATTCTGTTAAATCAATAATACCAACGACATAGCAACTGCCATCACAATTTGTATCATTAATATTACGCGTATGCTACTGAAGGATAATAGTCAGGCAGACACACAGGAGCAAGTTTTTTTGTGTCATGCAGTACTTTCAATGTTACTTTTATATCCTGAAAAGGACGAAGAAGTTGGGTAAAATATTTTGTTGTTCAACGAACTTGCCCTGTAAAAAGGTTCGAAGAGTTGTTTGAAATTTGAAGCTGATTAATCAACTCTTTCTAATGTTATTGTAGTGCATTCAAACAAACAAGCAAACCCACAGACTGGCAACAACTTTGAACTTGAGTAAAAAGTAAGAACTTGCTAACGCTCGTTCAACAAATATTATTGAGAGAAGAACGGGCAGTATTATCAAGTTGGGAGCACATAACTTGAAGTAGTCAAATTATTTTAGTGTAGGGGATTGTGTATTTTACAAGAGAGTGTGTTTCTGAGGGATATAGGCCTATAGTGAGAAAGTGAAGAAGTGGGGATTTAATTGAATTCCAGTTTTAGTTTTTTTTTTTTGCACGGCCGGCCCTCTCTCACATTTAACCATCAACCCTCCAGTACGATGCTATATCAACTATATTATACAATCCTACTCGGTGGAATGGAGGAATTCACAATATTACAAGCAAGAGTTGATAGTAATGAATATTATTGACACAAAAAAATTTACAAATCTAGACATGGGAAAGTCAAATTCAAGATAGGTTGAAGATAATTAATAAAACCCTGAGGGGTTTTGAAGAAAGGACAGCTTCAGCACACAACCGGGTAAGAGAGAGAGTTAGAGAGAGAGTGAGAGAGAGTGAGAGTAAGATTGAGTGTGTGTGTGTGTGACAGAGAGAGAGAGCGAGAGTGAGAGAGAAAGGCGCAGGAGTGATAGAGAGAGGGCGAGGGAGGGAGAGGGAGAGAGAGTGAGTGGGAGAGAGAGAATGAGAGAGGAAGCAATAGAACTAAATAAGGTTGAGATAAGAGACAATGTCACACAGGAGTATTGTCCAATGGTGGTCACACACATAGTTACACAAGTTATAAACAGAATATTTCAAAGAAAGTACAGTCTGTGCCAGAATTGAAACCAGTTTACTCCCTAGCTATTCTGCCAGCTCAACTGACATAAACGACAAAAGCTGATAGTGACAACCAGAGACTGTTTTCCAGGTAGAGAAATTAGTCACGGACTCGCCCCGCCAAAACAAGACACTTCTTTTTCAGCACAAGAACGACAAAAGTAGCCACCGCCAAAACAAGACTGTTTTTCAGTGCTAGGATGGATGTGTCTGACTTTGACGGTGGTGTAGACTGACATCGCCCCGTGTAGGCAATTTTATTGGGAGCCGAGCCGAGCTGAATCCGTCCAGGGCTACTGGCGGGGCTTGGCTCGGCTCGGCTCGGCTCGGCTCGGCTCGGGCGAAATCCGTGAGAGTGAAGGCTCTCCCGGCCGGGTGCGTGTAGTTACCAAAAATCTAAATCACCTAAAAATCAAGATAGCAAAGTTTTGATTTCAGACTCGGATTCAGCGCCCTCAAATTAGTAAAATGGTTCACGGGAACTCTAAAATAGTCGAAAATAAAAAGTCTGTGAGCACTTCAATGTTATTAATGAAGAATTCTATTTCTTTGAAGAATTTGGTTGAACTTATAGCAAGAGAGTACTAATACTGTAAAATAATGATTCCAGTGTTTCCCAAAAAATGTATTAGCTGTAGAATAAACATATTTCAACTTTTTATTTAATAAAAATAAACTTATTTTTATATTATTTTTGTCTTCTTGTGTGAAATTTTATTGAGGAAGCTGAAATTGAATCACAATTTCTTTGTCTCTATTTTTACTGGATAATATCGAGTATGACAACCTTTTTCAACCAATGAATTGTCATAGTATTTGAAATACTATATTACACAAGATGTAAAAAGTTCTATACCGTACTTGTTGGTTGACGCTTTACAGTATTGAGTATAAAGGTTCAATTCTCTATCTACTGCTGCGCTGTGTGGATTGAGAGTTGGTGTGTGGCTGTGTGTGAGAAAGAGAGAGAGATATTGATTGATTGATTGATTTTTTGATAGTGTGCTGGGTCTTGACAGAACCATTACACAAAAAAAGCATAACAAAATATATATCTAGATAATGGAACAAAATAAACGATAGTATCATGAACAAAGTAGTATTAATGAAATTGTGAATAATCCAGATAATCAAACAAAATAAATGATAGTATCATGATCAAAATAGTATTAATGCAATTAAGAAAAAGAAAAATTAGTAGATAATTGGAAAATGACAGATTAATTGTTATAATTATAAGATAGCAGAAAGCTGTATCCAGGAGGAAGGGAGAATAGAGAAAAATAAGGGGACAGGGGGAAGAGATGAAGAAGGAAAGTTAAACATATATAAGACATAATAGATTGAAAAAACACTTAAAAATTTACATTAGAAACAGAAAACTTCCCTTTCTAATATAAGTTTATAAGTGTTTTCAATCTATTTAAGTCTTGTGTCTCCTGTTTCAATTTATATTACAAACTTTAAAGTGTCTTCTGTTATGTGCTAACATGTAAGATAAATATTATCTTCAGACTCAGGGTACAGCCATGGGAGCTAGGATGGCACCATCCTATGCAAACCTGTTCATGGGCATCCTTGAACAGGATCTTCTTTCTAAACAAACCCTTTCCCCCCTGATATGGCTCTGTTTCATTGACGACATATTCCTCACATGGCCTCATGGACATGATACCCTCTCCCACTTTCTCAATCAACTCAACTCCAGCTACTCTGTCTCCTTCACCTGGAATATCTCTGAATCCTCCATCAACTTCCTAGATGTCAACATAATCCTTTCCAACTCCAATGCCTTATCCACCAATACTTTCACCAAATCCACCCACACTCAACAGTTCCTACACTTTGAGAGTTGCCATCCCTACCACATCAAAAGATCCCTCTCAATCTGAGGCCAAAAGGTTTGCAGTGATCCCCACCATCTTGACCAGTACCTCAAAAATCTCCACCAATCTCTCCTGAAATGTAACTATCCTGAAAGGTTGTTACAGAAACAAATCTCCACCAAAACTGGCACAAATCCAACCACAAAAAAATCCCAAATCCCACAAACTCCAAAGCTCTGTACCACCTACTTCCCTGGAATTGAAAACCTCAAACCTGTCCTTGAAGATCAGTTCCATGTCGTCTCCTCCAATCCCTCTACCAAACGAACTATGGCCGGAGGTGGTGGATTTTTGCGAGTAAACCAAGCTTGTCGTGTGCATGAAGCAACAAGCTGGATCGAAAAAAGACCTAGTTTGTCGTCGTCCCAGTTTGACGAAATAGCCCAATTTGTCCCATTTTCACTTTCCTTGCCCTATTACCATAGGTAAGGAAAGTATTGCTTTCCGAAAAAAAAAATAAGGTACCCCAATTTCTAAATTTCTATACGTTTCAAGGTCCCCTGAGTCCAAAAAACTGGTTTTTGGGTATTGGTCTGTATGTGTGTGTGTGTGTGTGTGTGTGTGTGTGTGTGTGTGTGTGTGTGTGTGTGTGTGTGTGTGTATGAGTGTATGTGCGTCTGTGTACACGATTACTCATCTCCCAATCAACGGAATGACTTGAAATTTGGAACTTAAGGTCCTTTAACTATAAGGATCCGACACGAACAATTTCGATCAAATGCAATCCAAGATAGCGGCTAAAAAGGCGAAAATTTTGTCAAAAACAGGGGTTTTCGTGATTTTCTCGGAAACGGCTCCAACGATTTTGATCAAATTCATACCTAAAATAGTCATTGATAAGCTCTATCAACTGCCACAAGTCCCATATCTGTAAAAATTTCAGGAGCTCCGCCTCATCAATGCAGATAGATTCCCAATTATCAGGCTTCAGATACAATTGAAACAAAAAAAATCAAGTGGAGTAGATTAAGAATGAAAATCTCTACAATTAAAATTGAAAATAAGCTTTAAATTCGAGAAAATGTGATTATTCAATTGCAAATTATTGTTGATTCTATTAAATCATTCACTATGAAGAGATAGCAGACCTCATGTGTGTCTTCTGCGTTATTGCCCTGTCACCAGCTGACTCAAATCTTTGAATAGTAGACTTGAGATGCGCGGGAACACTAGCGTCAGGTGATGAATTTTCATAACGGCAAGAAAAGTTGTGTGAGTGCGCCACACCAGATTTTTTTTCTGGTTATTCGCGCCAATCAGAAGTTATTTGCGCCAATTTGTAGTGAATTTGAACGTATGTTTCGTAAAACTTGAAGAATGATATTTTTTATTAATAATTATAAGAATTATTCTTATACTTCTTTGCTATTCTTATTTTCAATAAAACATTTGCAAAGAAAAATGCAGTAAAATTGAAAAACGATTAGAGAACAACCAAAAAATTTCACCTTGCTGATCTGCTCAAAAATGTGCTTTTAAATTTCTTGCTATAGCAAAATTGGATGATAGTTGGAAGAATGTATTGCAGAATAAATATCATGAAAAACATTTTTTCATTCTTATATAATAATCCACATTATTAATATTGATTTCATTAGCAACATAATACATATTTTTATGAATATTATAAAATACAAATTATTTACCATATCGATCCACTACCTTATTGTTTAAATAACTAAAAAATATTATGTATAATAATTTTATCCACCTCTTTTTTATTTTAAAGTGTTAATCAATTACTTCTCTATAAAGAATGTTACTTGAGTTTTACATACTTACTTGATTATATTGATGGTCACTCTCTCCAAAGTAAGTTTTACTATTAAACCCGTTTACCAATGTATGGTTGAGTTCATTATAATGTGTTTTAATTGAGTCAGGTGATGGTTTAAACTAAAATTTGAGTTTACATTTTTTGGAGAAAGCTATCCTATCTCTACTTCTATCACGTGTTTTAATAACCATCACAGGCCCCATTAATATACCAATCTGAATATGCTTGGAATGTGTCTTTATTTTTTCGTGTAATTATTGATATTCCAGATGCTCTGGCTTCCTTCTGCATGCTGTAGCAGTAGGGGTCTCCTGACGACATTTTAGTGATGGTGTCCTGTCAAAATACATTAGGAAGTTTTGTTGAATTAAATAAAATTATCAAGGTGTAGAGACAATTATTTTTATAACAATAAGTAGGCTCTAGGGTGATGCCACATCCACTTTCACCTAGTGCGAACAAATGACGACGAGCGTGAGTGTGGCTTTTGCCAGTGCTCGCCTTCATTTGCTTTCACTCCAATTTTTTTCGAGGTGAGGCGAGTGAAGGCAAGTGACTAGCCGAGCATCCATGAATAGTCACATTGCAGTGTGGATGTGCGACTTGGTGAGAGTGTGGACAATAGGAATGAGTGGTTTATATTTATGTGCCATCGAAAGTGTCAAGGCTCCTAAACGGAAAAATACGGAAAAATCGAAATCCATATATTTAGTGCAGTTGTAGGATTATAGGTACTGAAAGTTCAATTTTTTTCAATTAAAAAATTAATCTATTTCGCACAACATGATTATATTATTACTAACATTGTAACCAGCTAAAAATAATGAAAAAAAACTATGAAAATACAACTTTTAATATAATTTGTTTTGCTGTGTAAGACAAAAACATGAAGCGAAATAAAAATGGGCACACCTAGGCATGAGCCCTATTGGCGTGGACTTCTCTTCAAAATAAAATGAATTGGAAGTCAATCTCAAGAACGGCCTCAAGACTGAAAAAATGAGATTTTTATCATGCTTTTTTCTGTGTTGGTCTCATATAATGGAGGAGACTCTTAAGATGTAAGAATGAAGACTGTTAAATATCACTTCGCATTTTTCCTCATTTCATTTTTGTATTAAGCACGCATGTCTCAGCTGTTAGTTCAATGCTTGATGTCAGCTGCCTACTAGATTATGTCTGCTCTGGTGAAAGAAATAAGCTCTCTCTCGTGTTTATTTAGCATTTCATATGTTTTATTTATTTTGAATATGTTCATTTCTTATTTCTTCATTTTGCAAATTACTGCGAGGAGATTCTTATCTTTGAATTCTTCATATCTCTTGGCATATTTGTTGTTAGCGGTTCATGTTGGCATTGGTTTTCGCCATGATCCCGGTTTTACATTAATTTGCTCTGACTTCACTTCCTTCTTCCGCTTGTTAAAATGTCTTCAACTTCTACACCTTGCTTGGGTCTTGTAAAAAATGTTTATTTTTCATCCCCTTTTTGAATATGTAGCCTTTCAGCATTATAAAAATTGTTCTCTTATGTTTTTTGATTGTTCGAAACATCATTCCCAGTTTTAAAGTGCTTCCTGCTCAGTTTAGTTTGCATTTGCTTTGAGTTGTAACGTGCTCATGTCAACAAGGAAACTCTCAACTTCTTCAAAGTTTTCATCAACTTCTTCATCTTGGGATTGTACTAAATCCATTACCTGCTTTATTCACAATGAATAAAGGGGGTCTCTACTCATCACTTCATCATCTCGGGGATTGTACTAAATCCATTTCCTGCTCTATTCACGTTGGATAAAGGGGATCTCTACTCATCAAATTCATCATCTTGTGGAGTCTACTTCCAATCCTGTCCTTACACAGTTAAGGAAGGGTCCTCCTGCTTACCTCATTCATGGGAATATTCTACTCTTTGAGGTCTTCTGTCCAAGTCGCACGCCAAACGTCTGCCGTAGCCAACTTCACTTTTGAGAAGCATTGAGCTGTATCCACTGTTCCAGATACTGGGAAATACCATCCAGGTTTTCTATTCAGGTCAAGTTTTTAATTCTTTTTATTCACGTATTTGAGTCTTTAATAAGGATTCATTCATTCCAATTTTTAATCACTTGTTCAACATTTACTATTTATGTTGGGTTATGTCCTCCAGTTTGAGATCTTAATCATAACTTGTCAAGTACAGTCTACATACAAGTATTTTTGACTATTGAATGATTTTTTCTATTCCCGGCTTTGTCAACTTTTTCTATTCCCGGCTTTGTCAACTCAATATCATTGATTATCTTGTCTTGTCCATGATAAATGACTAAACATGAACAAATGTATTCTTTAACTCTTGATTGACCAATGTCAAGTTGTTAGGTTGCTTAATATTTTTGTAACCTCATTTCATTTTATTGTTTCTATTATCTTCAAGTATTCAACTTGAGTTACTTCTTAGTAATCAATTGTTAGTTATTTTTCTTTATTTTTGGATCTGCACTTGAAGTTCAGGTGTAATTTCAGTTTTGAAATGTCATATCTTTATCCAATTTGTTTACATTTTTAGGCTAGCTATTAACCTAGCCTTTTCTCTTTTTCACCTTCCTTCAGAATCACATTTCTGTAATTACCATTAGGAATATCTGTGTTTCAATGATGAAAGTTCAAATTTGTACATTTCATAATTATTATTAGTTCACTCCAGATTGTTTTAGGTTCACAGACAAACATTCGTTTAATCCTGGTTTTTGATACAGTATACTATTTTCAATAATTTTTCTTTTGAATTGATTTATTTTTCTTAGCTTCAACTTTTTAATTTTCCAAATTCCTGTGATAATTCTCTATTGAGCTCTTCTGAGTGTCATAATCGAATAATTTGTTATTTTTCTATTATTTCAATTTTTCAAACTTTATTGTTTTTTTGGTCTGACATCAGACATCATAATTGTCAACTTTTTAGAAATTGTGGATTTATGTTTTCAAATTTAATAGCACTCTTAAACATTTTGCACTTTACTTTGTTCTCTAGGAAATTCTTATGAAATTTCTATTACTTGTTGTTGGTTATTGTTTTAATTACAATATCATTCATATATTTTTTGATTATCTATTGTAATTAATTCCACCTAACTTATATTTTTTACCTTTTTCAATAATTGTCTTTTGAGCATTAAAATTGCTTATTCAACTACTTTGGTGTTGACAACCTTTTTTCCCTTTATCTACAATCCCTTGAGCTACCAAAGTTGCCATCTACCTTTTTGCATGGACAAGCTATTGGCCAAGGCAAGTGCATGCACAAGGGTGCACCAGTATTTATTATATTAATTTTTCTGTCCATCCATTCTTATATCAGCCTTTCAATCATTTTCTCTATCTTCATTCATTTCTATAGTCCACTAGTTTTGGGCAGAAAATTCAATATAAATTGGTCCACCGGGCCTTTGATTTGGGCCACAAGATCGACCAGACCATTTTCAATTGATCTTGACCATTTTAGGCCTCACCGGCATACTTACAACAAATGTCAGGTGGTGTTAATTCTACTGTGTTATTTTTTCCTCAAAGATTTTGTATGTTTCTTAGGATATTCATTAACTAATGCATATTGTTCTATCAGGGTGTGCTGTGACACGTTTCTACCATGCTGACCTGCGTCACCCTCTTTCAACTGCGCAATCTGGAAGCTACCATCACCTGCTTCAAAGCAAAGCATCCTTGCTTCAGATGCAGACTTCCAGAGCTACAAATCTCAAAGCTCATTGTGCAGATTAACATCGCCGCTATTGTAAGGTATCTCTCCTCGTATTTGGAACAGTTTGAATTGATCAAAAATGGCTCCTAAAGCCACTTAGACTGATGTCATTGTCCGTCAATGGATGGGTGTTGCAAATTAATTTTTTCGAGTGTATGACAATCATATTGGAAGTAAAATTACCAATAGTGATGAACATAGAAAACTACTAACAGTGGGCTCTCGCCTGACTAAACAAGAGTAATTGTATGATAATTTCTACTTTCAAATTGATCAAGAGACAGTTGATCACTAAAATTACTATACTATGTGAGTCTTTTGAATGTCAACAGGCACAACAGTGCTCAGCATGTGAACATGTCTCAAGACATGTTCATCATCAATCCAACCTTAGCCTTGTTGCCCAATCAGGCACCTGTTGTCACTCATTATGCAGCAGCAGCTCCTATCTCTAATCCAACATCAGGTTCAGGGTCCACAGTTAATCAGCCGCCAGTGGTTTCTCAATCTCAACCACTCTGGCAGCCTGAATACTCTCCTGCTATTCAATTTCAAGGTTTTAAATTACCTGAATTCGAGTTACCAAATTTTGATGGTGTATTTTCTCGTTGGTTAGAGTATCACTCATCCTTCTCCATCATTGTCGCTGATAATATATCAGTAGCTCCTAGTGTAAAATTTGAATATATAAAAAGATCACTAAGTGGATCATCTTAAATGTTCCACATGGGCAGTTTGATTTGGCATGGTCTCTACTAAAGCAACATTATGACAATCCTAGGCTTATTGCTGACAATCATGTTGGAGTAATCTTGAATCCTCCCAATTTGAACACCAATTCCGCTCAGTCTTGGAGAGCCTTTATTGATCACTTGAAACCTCACATCTTTGCTTTACAATCACTTGATCTGGGTATTGATATAAAAAATCTATTGTACATGTATATATTTGTCTCACGTTTTGATTCCCGTACCCTGAGGGATTGGTAGAGATACAATTCACTCCATACCGTTCCATCAATGGAAAATCTATGGGATTTTATGGAATCACAACATAAGGTCACACAAGCTGTCATATCTAGTACTGTAAATAATACTCATTTATTACACAAGCCTACTAATATTAGTAATAATGTCAAATCAATTCAACCCTCATCTAAGCTGGGTAGTCAGCAACACTCTGTTCCTATTACTCAAAAGTGATTTGCTTGCTTGTTCTGTAAAGATATAACTCACAATGTCTTCAATTGTCCCTTGTTCTTGAAGATCTCTCCTGTTGATAGAAGGGATGCTGTAAAAAGGAAATCACTCTGTTTTAATTTTTTGAAGCCTTCTGTTCAAGGTCACTCCTGTCTTGGCTCCTGCTGTCAATGCGGAAATTTGCATAATACACTCCTCCATGATGCCATGTCACATCTTAAGGGTAATGGTAGAAATATTGTCACTTCAAATACTATCTAATCATCCTTGGCACAGTCTGTTGGAAGGCTGAATGCAACTTCTATCAGTTCTAAAACAAACTCTCAAGTCGCGCTTAATTCTATTGGAGAATTCAGTGGCCATGTGTCTGTTGGTCAACCTCCTATCTCTAATTCTCACTCAAATAGTAAGCTCAATCGTGCAGCCAATCTACAAGCATTATTTCTGCCTGTAGGAACTTCTGATGCTGCCATCAACGTTCACTCCAGTTCTAATTCATCTGTAAATGGTAGTATTATGTCTATTTCGATTATGCCAACTGCTGAGGTCATTGTGTTTGACTCAAGTGGTCAGTCTATTTCATGTCATGCACTCTTAGATACAGGTAGTGATTCTAATCTTGCAAGTGAGAGACTAGCTGCTCGTCTTGCTCTACCTGCAATTCATAGTAATAAATTGATTCATACTGTTTCTGGTAATTTGACTGGGTCAAATATTGCTCATAGCATCAAGGTACAGTCAACCGACCAGTCTTGGTCTGCATTTGAAGAATGTCTTGTTGTAAACAAAATATCTCTCAATCTTGCTCCTGCCAACATTGATATTGACAGATTCAACATCCCAAAGAATATTCACTCAGCTGATAAAAACTTCTCTCAATCCAAGGGCATTGATCTTCTGCTAGGCACTTCCATGTTTGCAGCTGTAATGACATGCAGACAAATGTCTGTTGCTCCTGGTTCCATCCTTCGAAATACCTTGTTAGGTTGGATCATTTTTGGTCAAATGGAACTCATTCAACCCACAATTTGTCATAATCATGTTCATTCTAACTTCATCTCAAGCCTTGATTTATCTAATCAGCTAGAGCGTTTTTGGAAATTTGAGGATTTGTCAAATATGATTCCTACATCACCAGAACAGGTGAATATAGAAAAACACTATGACAAAGCTACAGTCAGATGTGATGATGGTCATTTCATGGTAACCTTGCCTCGTAAGGACAATGCTTTTGCCTTAGGCTCTTCCAAGTTTTAAGCACATACATGTTTCCTTTCTCTTGAGAAACGGTTTGAGAGAAATCCTGAGTTAAAACATCAATATGTCGAGTTCATGTGCAAATATCAAGAATTGAACCACATGTCACCTGTCCCACCTCTTGAAGCAAATGAACCTGCATATTTTATACCACATCATGCTGTTCTTAAATTATCATCTTTGTCAACCAAACTTGGGGTCGTTTTTGATGCTTCCACAAAAGCTTCATCTAATATCTCACTCTACAATGTACTTTTTTCTGGACATTGTGTTCAACCAGATCTTTTTGATTTTGTATTACGTTTTCGTATGCATAAGGTTGCGTTCATTTCTGATGTAGCCAAGATGTATAGAATGGTGTAACTTAATCCTTCTGACAGAAACTTGCATAGGATTTTTTGGCGTGAAGATCCTTCATTACCACTGCAACAGTTTTGTTTAAACACAATCACTCATGGAACTGCACCAGCTGCCTTTCTGGGAACCCGCACCTTGAATAAAATCGCTGAAACAGAATCTACTGAGAGTTCTCCTGTCTATCAATCAATACACAGGGATTTTTACATCAACGACTCTATTTTGGGGGGACCAAATATTGCCGAAGCTATCTCCTTATCACAATAATTGATTTGTACACTCCAACGTGGAGGTTTTGAACTGAAAGTCTATGTCCAGCTCACAAGAACTTCTGAATACTATTCCTATTCCTATTCCTATTCCTATTCCTAATAATACTATTATTATTTATGACCCTCTAGGTTTAGTGAATCCTATTATTGTATTACCTAAAATAATAATTCAAAAATTGTGGCTGTTGAAACTGGATTGGGATGACAAGCTTCCACCCGACTTACTGAAACAATGGCTAGAGATTTTTCATCAATTGTAAGATATTTCAAAAATGTCCATTAGTTGTTATATACTTCATACTCAACAGGATTCTGTAATTGAATCACATGGATTCTCAGATCCCAGCTCAGCAGCTTATGGTGCTTGTGTGTATGTTCGTTCTATTTGTAATAATGTTGTGCAGACACTACTTTTGTGTTCAAAATCTCGTATCGCTTCATTGAAGGTATTCACTATTCCTAAGTTAGAATTGTGTGCTGCTCTTTTATTATCATGCTTGATTCAGCATGTTATTAATGGGTTTGATTTATTAAAAATTTCCATTCTCAATGTAATCTTGTGGACGGATTCTACTACTGTCTGTAGCTGGATTCATACTATTCCTAATAAAAAAGACGTTTTTGTAGCAGTTAGGATCGCTGAAATCCAGGAAAATATCTCACAATTTGTATGGAAACATATTGGGACTTCAGACAATCCTGCCGATATTGTTTCTCACAGTTCAACTCCTGCTGAACTTATTGATAACAATCTTTGGTGGCATGGACCCAATTGGTTAGCAAGCACAGACAAGTGTTTTTCATCTTTCTCTGAAAGGTCTATTCCAGCTCCAATGAAGACTGTTCTGGTTAACAATGTTTCAGAATCTGTTTTTTCATCTGTACTGTCATGTTGTTCTAGTTATTCAAAAATTATTAATACTGTTGCCTATGTTTTGCGTTCTACAAATAACTTATGGCATCCTGATGCACGTCGTTCCAACGATACTTTATCACCTTCCAAACTGGTTGATGCAGAACTTCACATAGTGAAATCAGTTCAAGAAGAATGTTTTAGTTCTGAGTTGAAATTATCGCGTGCCAACAATGTTTTGAATTGCAGTAGTGAATTACAATCTTTGTCTCCTTTTATTCACACAGATAATTTACTTGGAGTTGGTGGTAGGTTGAAAAATGCTGATGTAGCCTTTGATTATGCCTAGCAAGCATAAGTTTACTAAAGCCTTGATTATTGATATCCATCATAGATTATGTCACGCTGGCATTCAAGCCACTATGGCCTCCTTACAACAACATTTTTGGATTTCTTCTACCAGATGTACAATCAAAAGTATTTTGCGTCAATGTATCAAATGTTTTCGATTTACACAATAATCTACAGGTGAACAAATCATGGGCCAGTTGCCTGCCATTTGCATTAACATTGAGTCACCATTTTTAAATACAGGCTTGGATTACATGGGCCCTTTCAGTTTACATCTAGGGGGTCCCGAATCTTGTACTATTACCAAGGCGTACATAGCACTCTTTGTGTGCATGGTCACATGCGCTGTACATTTAGAAATCATATCTGAACTTTCTACAAAATCTTTTCTTGCCGCACTATCACGTTTTGTTTCAATAAGAGGTTTACCAAATTCAATTCATTCTGATAATCGAACAGCTTTTGTAGGAGCTGATAATGAGCTCAAGGATTTGCATCAATTTCTTTCTTCTTCTCAAAACTAATGGGTTCTTCTAAACGCAGCTTCCAGCTTCAGAATAGATTGGAAGTCAATCTTCATTGCCCCTCAAGCGCCACATCAAGGTGGTTTGTGGGAAAGATCTATAAGAAGTTTTAAGAATATTTTCAAAATCGTCACTAGACAACAAGTGTTGAATCTTGAAGGAATGCTTACGCTTAGTGCTCAAGTTGGTGCCATACTCAATTCTAGGCCTTTGGTTCCTCTCTCCAAGGATCCTCATGATTTGTTCTATTTATCACCAGGTCACTTTCTTATAGGACAACCTCTTAATGCATTGCCTTCAAGACAGTATAAGACTAAACATATAAATCATTTAGCTCGTTGGCAAAGGGTTTCGGAAATGAATAGTCAACTTTGGGAAAGGTGGTCTCAAGAGTATTTGGTGACTCTCAATAAAAACATAAATGGACCTCTCAATCACCAAATATCACCGTTGGAACACTTGTGTTACTTGAGGACCCTGGGACTCCTCCTACAGTCTGGAAGTTAAGTTGTATAACTGAAGTGTTTCCAGGCCCTGATAATAAGGTTCGTGTGGTTATGGTCTTAACTGATATGGGCTACAGTTGGTGTAGAGTTGATAGCTATGGTACTATTGCTGTCTGTTGAGACCAGGACTGGAAGCAGCTCAAAGCACCTAAATAAAAGCCAATTCTTTTGTGTCGACATCTATGGAGGTGGCTGTGGGAGGTTGGGTGACAAGGACTTTGACTTCGAAGCATTGGTCAAATGAGCTATCACTAGCATTGCAGCACCATTGCCAATGGACAATGATGAAAATGCTTAGTTTGCTTAACATATTTTTTGTTCTCTCATTTTTTGATGAAAATTCCTGTGGATATTTACATCCCGGCCCAGTCTATGTTAAATCTCACTTCGCATTTTTCCTCATTTCATTTTTGTATTTAGCATGCTTGTCTCAGCTGTTAGTTCAATGCTTGATGTCAGCTGCCTACTAGATTATGTCTGCTCTGGTGGAAGAAATTAGCTTTCTCTCAGGTTTTAATTTAGCATTTCATATGTTTTATTTATTTTGAATTTGTTCATTTCTTATTTCTTCATTTTGCATAATTACTGCGAGGAGATTCTTATCTTTGAATCCTTCATATCTTTTGGCATATTTGTTGTTAGCAGTTCATGTTGGCATTGGTTTTTGCCATGATCCCGGTTTTACATTTTGCTCTGACTTCACTTCCTTCTTCCGCTTGTTAAAATGTCTTCAACTTCTACACCTTGCTTGGGTCTTGTAAAAAATGTTCATTTCTCATCCCCTTTTTGAATATGTAGCCTTTCAGCACTATAAAAATTGTTCTCTTATGTTTTTTGATTGTTGAAAACATCATTCCCAGTTTTAAAGTGCTTCCTGCTCAGTTTAGTTTGCATTTGCTTTGAGTTGCAACGTGCTCATGTCAACAAGGAAATTCTCAACTTCTTCAAAGTTTTCATCAACTTCTTCATCTTGGGATTGTACTAAATCCATTTCCTGCTTTATGCACGATGAATAAAGGGGATCTCTACTCATCACTTCATCATCTAGGGGATTGCACTAAATCCATTTCCTTCTTTATTCACGTTGGATAAAGGGATTTCTACTCATCAAATTCATCATCTTGTGGAGTCTACTTCCAATCCTGTCCTTACGCGGTTAAGGAAGGGTCCTTCTGCTTACCTCATTCATGGGAATATTCAACTCTTTGAGGTCTTCTGTCCAAGTCGCACAGCGAACGTCTGCCGTAGCCAACTTTACTTCTGAGAAGCATTGAGCTGTATCCACTGTTCCAGATACTGGGAAATACCATCCAGGTAAAGTTTTTAATTCTTTTTATTCACGTATTTTAAGTCTTTAATAAGGATTCATTAATTCCCTTTTTAATTCACTTGTTCAACCTTTACTATTTATGTTAGGTTATGTCCTCCAGTTTGAGATCTTAATCATAACTTGTCAAGTACAGTCTACATACAAGTATTTTTGACTATTGAATGATTTTTTCTATTCCCGGCTTTGTCAATTTCATCAATTCCCGGCTTTGTCAACTCAATATCATTGATTATCTTGTCTAGTCCATGATAAATGACTAGATAAATGACAATAAATGACAATATCATTCATATATTTTTTGATTATCTATTGTAATTAATTCCACCTGATTTTTTACCTTTTTCAATAATTATTGTCTTTTGAGCATTAAAATTGCTTATTCAACTACTTTGGAGTTGACAACCTCTCTTCCCTTTATCTACAATCCCTTGAGCTACCAAAGGTGCCATCTACCCTTTTGCATGGACAAGCTATTGGCCAAGGCAAGTGCATGCACAAGGGTGCACCGGTATTTATTATATTAATTTTTCTGACCATCTATTCTAATATTAGCCTTTCAATCATTTTCTCTATCTTCATTCATTTTATACAGTCCACTAGTTCTGGGCAGAAAATTCAATAACGACTTTGAAGACTTTAATGAGATTTTGGAGATACAAGAATGAACTAAAGGTTAACAAAAAAATCTGATAATTTAGCCTACCTTATTACAATAACTTAATAAATAGATACAAGAATGGAACAAAGCTTAATAGAAAAATCTGATAATTTAGCCTACCTTATGACAATAACTTGGGGAATCTTGTAAATAGGTAGATACTGTTAATGATTACACTTACTGTATGAAGAATATGATATAATAGTAACTGTAGTTCTGATGAGTAGCTGAAATAATCGTAAAATATACATCATTGCTATACTCAGGAGTTATGATTCATTTTGCTCAAGGTAGTAGGACTTTAAGAAACTTAAGCGCTAATTCAGCAGCAAATTGCAGTGACTTGTGAAAATCGTCTATTTACTACCATAAGAAAGTGCAGCCATTTGTGCTACAGCACATCTGGTCATTTCAATTTATTCAGCCCATTTCGGCGCAGAATTTTCTTGAAAAAATCTGCGGCTGTTTATACAGATCAATTTATCAATAAATAGGGAATATCTTGGGCAAAAAAGTAAAGTAGTGAAGTGAAACTTATGTTGTCCTCTCACCTTTGGAATTCCAGGTTCATAGAAAACAGTCAGTGGGTAAAGTTGATGATGTATCCTTGGGCTGTCCACCGCATACTTCACTGGTCTCCCATAAAATAAGTTGATTATCATAACCTAAGGAATTTGGAATAGATTTAAATTTGTAAAAAAAGATTTATCATAATACAGATAGCGATAGGTGAAACTACCTGTAACAAAAGGCCTACACGCTAATAAAATAATAAAACCATAAAATGTAATATTGGATACCGTACCTAGTCTGTTTAGTGAGTTTCACTATCCTACTGAATTGAATTTGAAAACATCTCCAATTTTTATGGCCTACATGCCAATAAAATCATAAAATGCAATATTAGTCTGTTTAGTGAGTTTCACTATCCAACTGAATTGAATTTGACACCATTTTCAATGATAAAGATATTAAAAAAAGCTTCATCGTACAACATATCCGAGTCAAGTAGGCATTGAATTCACTGTACTTCATAATAAGTTTTATCAATAAATAAAAGAATATTCGTGAAGTTTGAAATTTGATTGCTTACTTTTGGTGCTCATACGGATGAACGTACCCTGGCAGTAGAAGTGATGATCCGAGTCCCCCCAGATGAGCCGATGACCATCTGCACTAGACCTTGATTGTTGAGTACGATCGTCGGGCTCATTGATGACATTGCCCGCTTTCCCGGACCAATAAAGTTGGCTGGTGAAGGGTTTAACTGCGATTTGTGGTTATCCGGCAGCGAGAAACTGTCCAACTCGTTGTTCAGAAGTATACCTGTGCTCTGAGACACAAATTTGCATCCGAAGCTGCAATGAAACAAGTCAAACGGTTGATCAGTTGGAAAATTAGTGATCTATTTTATGGAAACTAGTCTAATACAATTCAAAATGAATTTCCAGAAATTAATATTTTAAAGCAAGTTTGGAAAAATGGCTCATACAGAATTACCCAGAGTCTCTCTCATTTGATGGGTTGAACTCTGCTATCTAATATAAGAGAAAATCTATAAATTTATACAAGATCGTTTATCCTATGCTAATACAAGGGTAGGTTCTAGTAGGGTTAGTTATGTAGGTTCTAGTATGTGTAAAGGTACACATGTGCTCTACATGACTTTTCCTAATTGACCCAGCGAAGTGAGGTCTAAGATTCAAGTCGACGGTTTAAATGTTTGAATGTTTATATGTTGCGCATTTACGGCAAAACGTGGTAATAGATTTTCATGAAATTTGACAGGTATGTTCCTTTTTTAATTGCGCGTCGACGTATATACAAGGTTTTTGGAAATTTTGCAACTCCAGGATAATATGAAAGGAAAAGGAGCCTCCTTCATACGCCAATATAAGAGTAAACATCAGACCATAGAATTATTCATCATAAATCAGCTGACAAGTGATTACACAGATGTGTGGAGAAGGCAGTGTATTGCTGTATTCCCATAAGGTCTATAGTTTCAATCAGGTACTTGTGGATGAGAATACTGCGTGAGGTCTACTGTTCACAGAACTACTAGTTTACTAATAAAAAGATTCCGAGAACAAACCTGATAAACTAGTAGCTCTGTGGACAGTAGACCACAGTGATGTCACTTGTTACTTTCCTTGCCCTATTACGAATGTAATATTTATCAATATCTATTGATAAATTGATCTATATAAATGTTTGAATGTTTCCCTACTTTCCGAAAAAATTAAGGTACCTAATTTCTAAATTTCTGTACGTTTCAAGGTCCCCTGAGTCCAAAAAAGTGGGTTTTGGGTATTGGTCTGTATGTGTGTGTGTGTGGTGTGTGTGTGTGTGTGTGTGTGTGTGTGTGTGTGTGTGTGGTGTGTGTGTGTGTGTGTGTGTGGTGTGTGTGTGTGTGTGGTGTGTGTGTGTGTGTTGTGTGTGTGTGTGTGGTGTGTGTGTGTGTGTGGTGTGTGTGTGTGTGTGTGTGTGTGTGTGTGTGTGTGTGTGTGTGTGTGGTGTGTGTGTGTGGTGTGTGTGTGTGTGTGGTGTGTGTGTGTGTGTGTGTGTGTGTGTGTGTGTGTGTGTGTGTGTGTGTGTGTGTGGTGTGTGTGTGTGTGTGTGTGTGTGTGTGTGTGTGTGGTGTGGTGTGTGTGTGGTGTGTGTGTGTGTGTGTGTGTGTGTGTGTGTGTGTGTGTGTGTGTGGTGTGTGTGTGTGGTGTGTGTTGTGTGTGTGGTGTGTGGTGTGTGTGGTGTGTGGTGTGTGTGTGTGTGTGTGTTGTGTGTGTGTGGTGTGTGTGTGTGTGTGTGTTGTGTGTGGTGTGTGTGTGTGTGGTGTGTGTGTGTGTGTGTGTGTGTGGTGTGTGTGTGTGTGTGTGACTTGAAATTTGGAACTTGAGGTCCTCACACTATAAGGATCCGACACGAACAATTTCGATCGAATGCAATTCAAGATGGCGGATAAAATGGCGAAAATGTTGTCAAAAAAAGGTTTTTTCGCGATTTTCTCGAAAACGGCTCCAATGATTTCGATCAAATTCATACCTAAAATAGTCATTGATAAGCTATATCAACTGCCACAAGTCCCATATCTGTAAAAATTTCAGGAGCTCCGCCCCATCTATGCAAAGTGCGATTTTAGATTCTCGATTATCAGGCTTCAGATAGAATTAAAACAAAACAAAAAATTGAAGTGGAATAGATTGAGCATGAGAATCTCTACAATTAATGCTCAGTAACATTTTCACCAAAAATTGAAAATAAGCTCAAAATTCGAGAAAATGTGATTATCCAATTGCAAACTATCGGCACCTGTTGATTCTATTAAAATGATTCACTAAGAAGAGATAGCAGACCTCGTATGTCTCCAGCGTTATTGTCCTGTCACCAGCTGGCTCAGATCTTTGTTTATAAGTAGACTTGAGATGCTCGTGCACACTAGCGTTAGGTGATCAATTTTCATAATGGCAAAGAAAGTTGTGTGACCAGATTTTTCTTAATGTTAACAAGTTCAGTTCACGTTTGAATTCTTATTCCATATGATATAATTCATCCAGTTCCATGATAATCATTCTATCTGATGAAAATGAATTTTTTACAATCAAAAATATCATAATTTCTCCAGCATTATTTTAGTTCATTTGTTCATTTCTAATCACCTATCAAATTAGTATTTTTGAATGTGAGAATATTGATACTAATGGGCACGCATAGGTAATAATACCATGACTGCAAAACAGAATATTGAAAACAAAGACCTTAAAGCTGCAATTAAACCAAAATTATTAACAAAATGTTAATAACTCAATCCTTATAGATCATATTAGATTGAACATAACTTATCATACTTGAACATAACTTATGATGAAGATGTAAGTTTGTCAACTTCTGTTCAATCTAATAGAATCTATAAGGATTAAGTTATCAACATTTTGTTAATAACTTTGGTGTAAACTCAGCTTAAAGATGCATACCTCTTTAAGGTCTTCAATTGAAACTATGGACATATAATACAGTAATTGACTGGCTTCTCTACACATCTGAATAATCACTTGTCAGCTGATTTATGATCAATAATTCTATAGTTTGATTTTTACTCCAATATTGGCGTATGGAGGAGGCTCCTTTTTCCTTTCATATTATCCTGGAGTTGCAAAATTACCAAAAACCTTGTATATACATCGACACGCAATTAAAAAAGGAACATACCTGTCAAATCTCATGAAAATCTATTACCGCGTTTCGCCGTAAATGTGCAACATATAAACATAAAAACATATAAACATTTAAACATTAAGAGAAATGCCAAACCGTCGACTTGAATCTTAGACCCCACTTCGCTCGGTCAATAACTTACTACAACTAAATTCAATCGCACTAAAAACTTTGAAATTTTTCATTGCATCAAAAACATATTAGTCCGGGCACAAATGTCATGAATAAGGCACTCCGTGGTCATTTATGAGTAACAGTCATGGAAGATGTCTCACATTCTTTGTTAGGTCTAGCATAATAAGGATCGTGATGATGATAAGTGGAAATCACAGGCTAACACCTCGGAAACAAGATGGCCGCCAAAATGTTCAGGGTTTTGCTATATCGCTTGTATTTCAATAACCATTCAAGATAGTCAACCGTTCCTTTAGACAAAAATATTTTAAAAACCCTCCTATACAATTTTTGTTTCATAAAATCTTCCTCTAAAACGAATATAGTTTTAGTTATAACCTTCAAAAGCCCAAAAAAACTTTTTTTCTAAATTTGTTCAAATTTCATTCCATTATAACTTTTTTTATGCATATGATACAGATAAATTTCAAATCTATGAAATTTAGAGCATTTTTTCAACTTTGAAACGATATATCTTTATGCGCTGTACGTCGAGGAATAAGTTCTCCAGCGCCCTCCAAAGAAAGCCCTGCATGATGTCTGGTGCGTTTTTCCATACGCATGAGTAACAAGCTAGATCTATAAAATCAATTTTTTCATGACTACTCCAAGATAGAGACTTGCAAATGGCGGATTTGTGCCACGTGACAGTCAATGGTCATTCTGTGGTTATATAGTTACTGTAATATGGGCATCATCCGTAATAAAAAAATGATTGGATGGTAATTTTTTTTTCAGCATAAAATTCATGAAACTAGATTCAATCAATTTTTATTTTCCACAAACCCTTGGGAACACAGGTTACACCTGCTCATATCCAATAAAGATTCTTACAATATTATTGATAATGCATTGTGTTCTAATAATATTATAATAGATTAATTATTCAGTTTGTAGCACTATGCATGTTGATTTAGCATATTGTATTCCAACAGACTTGACTCACAGGGAGTTGAGTGAACTAGTAACAGAAACGGCGTCTCCATTCGCATAGACGACTACACTAGCTCCACCAAAATCCTCCTTGAAATCATACTCTGCGCCCCAGTAAAAGAGGTCTTTATCATGAGACGCGTCATTCACTTTTATTTCCGCACGCACCTTTCTCAACGCATCGTCCTCAAACATGCTGCTAATTTTCTGTTGAAAGAGACTTATTTAATCAACTATTTCAGTAACCCGTCAAGTGTCAAAAGTTGAGTTTTAAGAAAACTAGAAGAAACTAACTAATTTGATAGTTACGGTTACAGTAAAGCTGGGTTTACACCAAAGCTATTAACAAAATGTTAATAACTTTATCCTTATAGATCCTATTAGATATTGAATGGAACTTGACAAACACCTTTATGTTCATCATGTATGATAAGTTATGTTCAATCTAATAGAATCTATAAGGATTAAGTTATTAACATTTTGTTAATAACTTTGGTGTAAACCCAGCTCAACTATATATGACCTGGTTATACAATTACTGTAGTTACGGCAATAGGTTTTTAGGAGGCTGTGATATATTTTTTCTCAGTTCACATCTTTACTTAAAAACTATATTGAAATACTCAAAATACTTTTAAAAACTCTCACAAGGAAATTAATATCATTATCATAGAAACAATACCACACTATTTTATTGATAGTCTCTTGTTAAAAAAAAAATCACTTTTGAACAACTAAATTACGACATAGCCAACATTAGTAGAATAACTTTGTGACATAGCAGTCAGGTATGTCGGTATATAGCAGTCAGGCAGTCAAGTACCTGACTGCTATGTCGTAATTTAGTTGTTCAAAAGTGACTTATACAAGCAGTTCGTAATGGAAACAAACATTGATGAAAAAAAATAATAGCCCACTCGATCTATTTCTCAATCCATTAAAAAACCGTTAACTCAAGTGACAAAATTTGAATTTTGGGGAGCCAGAAAAACTGCTTTATTGATTAATCACTTTAGGAGGATGTAATGACTGAAAGTTAAAATTAATTGACTCTTACAAATGTAATCTTAATGCATGTAGCAAAATAACTATTTTTCTACAACTGCGCTTAAAGAAAGAATTTACATACTCAATTCTCCTCGTTAAACTCATTATTTCTGAGGAGAATCTACTTTTCCGCTCGCTAACCATTCGCGCATGTGCAGTAGATTTTCTTTATGCTCGCTGATCATTCGCGCATACGCAGAAGAGTTTATTTATGCTCGCTAATCAACTGATGGTAAGCAGCTCGCCAAAAAGTCAGATCTTAACCTAAAAAGTTGGTAATTGTAACTCCACCGATATAAGTAATTTAACAGGTTTGGGCAGTTGTAGAAATTTTTTTTATGTAATGCTTCTTCATCGTTCTTCAAAAATTATCACACTCCGCTTCGCATCGTGTGATAACTGTTTTGCGCGAGCGATGAAGTCACGCATTAAGCTCTTAATACATAAATAGCTATTATCTACTCATCTAGTAGTTTAAAATATCTTCAAAGTGTTATTGAAAGAGGAAAAATAGACGGACCTTTTGATAATTATTCTATGTTTAATGTTGAAGATATATTGAAGTTGTCTTGTGCTTCCTTGGCTGGCAATAAAATTGCTTTATTTATTTATTCAAACTCAACTACTGCACTATAATTACCTACATATTTTCGTATTTTCCATGGGTCGCCACACCAGCTTTGCGATTGTAAATTTGTCAATGTGTATGTTGATTAAGATGGATAGATAGTGTAGAGCGTTTTTTAAAGGCTTCACATATGTATAATCCTGTAATGCTACTTTTTAAATGTCTCACGTTGTGTCGGCAAATCATGTAAAGCAGTTTTTTACTCGCCTCCCATACGTAGAGTGAATCTTGTACTAAATCAACGGTGTTAAGGTTATAAATTTTGTAACTGCGTGCGTGGACGCTAAGTGTACACCAGACTGATTGACTCACTACAAGATTCAATACAATTGTCGGAATCGCAGGAGGCCCAAACGCTGCTCACCCTTGATTCTTCTTATGACAGATTGTATGGTGATGAAATTTTTATAAGTAGTGTAGCGGATGCTAAACACTGAATACGGATACCTTAAAATTATTACCTGTGAAGAATGAGCATACAAAATCATACAGGTCGAGCAAAAAATCCCGATGTAGATAATTTACGGGACTGCGTCTCTAATAAGTTCTGAAGGATTGAAATACGGTACTTGGACCAAATATCGTTCAGAATATATTTTGAGAACAGAGTCTTGTCAGGTTTTAAGCTCTATTGTAGGAAATTATATGATCTCTGGCTGCATCTGCTGTACTGTTGATGTATTCGCTCCTAAGTCGAGGTTGGTAACAGATAAAAGCTGATATATGAGCAGGTAAGGACAAAGAACAAATATCTCGATCTGACCCCACTCACTACATCCACTTAGACCTGTTCCAATATCCAGCTCAATTCAATTATTTCAATGATCGTATTCGATCGGTTCTTGATGATATAGAACGTATCAGACACAATAATTGACAGGCTTAAGAAATAATCGAACTCAGAAAACGAATTAACAAAATTGAAATATATTATAATAAAATATATGATCTCACAGTGCAGATTCAGAATTTGATTTACAGATTGATAATAATTTAGCATTAACAAAAGAGTTAAAAATGTTCTTGTGCTTGCATGACACCATGCATGATTCGACAGAATTTTACAATTGATAAAAGTTAACAGTTTTGAAAAAATAGTGAAAAAATGAATAAAAAAATGTTTTTTAAAATTGTTCGGGGTCGTGGTTCTGGCAGTGGAGGATAGTTAATCAACCACAAGTTTTATAAATTCTATATGAATAAATTTTAGGCTCTTAATAACTAAAAGCGCTTGTCGGCGTGGCCAATAGTTTAACGAAGAAAATTTTATATTTTTCTGCACTGAAATATTTTCGAAGCGTAGATTGGGGCCCCTTTAAAGTTATAACTCACGTGAAATTCCTTGGCTGTCGTGGTTTTCTTCTTTAGATCAAAATCGTTTGATTGGCGGCGGTCCAGGCTTCGGTCTCAGCACGTGGGGAATTTTAATTTAAAATTTCCTTCACCAAATTAATTAAGGGATGATTTAACTTTAAACTTTTAATTTATCGATTGATGAAAATAGATTTACAAATAACAAATAGATTAGCCTGAAATATTGGCTCACAAATAGAACATATAAAATCGAACGAAAATTTTTACGAATAGGTCTTGGTAACTTTTACGAGGTCTGAACGGTGAGGATTTCAAAAGGGAAGTGACGTCTTCTTCTAAGCTTCTTGGCTAGAATCTTTCTCTAAGAATCTCTGTGTAATAAATTTGCATGAAAATTTGCCATTGGTAGAACGATTGTGACGTAGACGTGACATCAGTGGCAAGCAGTAGAATATAATTCCTTTAATTACAATAATAACTCAATTTGTATAATTCTTACAACTGCTTAATCTCCTAGACATAGTTCCTCTTATACAATGTACATGTGCTAGCGTATATGATAAGGCAGGTTTGTTGTCTGATAGTAGATTAACATGTGTTGTTTTCAAGCGATCACCTTTTTGGTGCTATTTCTATGCACTATGATTGGCTTAGATTTGCCAAAGATATTCAATCACCATGTGGTTCAGTTGAAGTAATAATTAATAAAGGAATATTCTTATACAATTTTCATTATGTCTGGGACTGTTATAATTAATTTCTGCTGTTTTTTATCAATAATATAATGTTCATGCTACGACCTAGTTAGTTACAATAATACTTGACATTATAATATAATTTTTTAAGTAATAAATAATTTCAACAATAATACATACATTTTATTTTTTATTCGAAATTCTTGGTCCTTTATTGATAGTTTTTACTTTTTTAGACATAAAATTATAGCTTGCATGAGTCTGGCATGACATTTAAAATTCGCTGAATCAGTCAGCTGTGTTTGAGCTGCTTTAAAACATCTGATCGGTAGTAAGCAAAGTGTAACCTCAAAATTCAATGAGCAATTCATAAATGGTTCGTACTTTATTTGCAGAATAATTGTAATTTTATTTAATAATTCTCTAGAAAATATTCAGTACAGAACGGTACTCTTATCTAATGTACAGTTACTGATAAGTAAGCTTTATCGCTCGGTCGCTAACCATTCATTTAGCAAATTCTTTCATTTTAAAAGGTAATCACAATTTTCCTCTCTTCTCATGAGGTCTATTTAAAAAATTCATCACAATAGATAGATAGATAGATAGATAGATAGATGAATATCTTTTATTTTCACTTAATAACATTACAAAGAGTGATGTGGGCGAATTTGAGGCAATAAGAGCCCCCTTTTCCACTTAACTCACTAAGCGTGGCTACTTACATTAAGGGTAGATATGTAATGAAAATTTGAAAATTTATTAATTGAAACTTACACAACTCTTGCTACTTGCGTTATTCGATGGATCGCCACAGTTGGAGCGCTGGGCAAAAGCAAATTTGAAGCCGGTGAGTGTGATCCTCAGGCTATCAGGGTCAACAATGCTTGAGCCTTGCAATGTTCCATTATCGAATATTTTCATTGCATAATTGGTGAACACCCCTGAGCTCGGCAGAGGAGCTGCCAAGAAAGTCAACTTCGAGTCCCCCTTATGCCCAATATCTGTTGAAACTGCTTCTTGCCAGATCACTCTATAAAGATGGAAAATGCGAAAAAACGCAAATGAAAAATTATCTAAACAATCAAAAATGATTCAAACAAGAATCAATTATGTTATGTTAACATAACCTGAGAGATGGAAGTGCGCTTCATCACTCATCCACGGTGTACGGTTTACAATGTCCTCGTCTTCATTAATCAAATCCAAAAATTCTAAGCTGAACTAGCTTCTGCTTACAAAATCCGTTTCCTTTAGGGCCTGAACCATTTGGATTTTGTACGGGTGGAAGTGCAAATCTTGGTGTAAAATTTGTCTCACTGTTCGGTTTGAAATCCCAAGTGTAACGCTTTGTCGGCGAGCTGAGCGACGAGGGTTTCTGTCAATGGTGACTCTTACACGTTCAACGTTTTCAGGTCTGCGCACAGTTTTCGGTCTTTCTGTTTTCTTCCTTGTCATTGACGCAGTCTCTTCAAAGTTCTTAACCCAATTTTTAATCGCACAGGCAGATGGCACTGGCTGATTCCGATTAATGTTGAAATGGTTGCGGAATGCACGACGTGCTAACTGGTATGAACTACCGTTTTGATAAAAGGCTTTGAGAGCGTACGCACGATGTTGTGGGGTCCAGCACTCCATTGTGACTAAATGCTATTTTGCGCCAAACGTAACTGATGCCATCCCCTCCACCTCCCTCCAACACAACTTGATCGCGCGCTTTTTAAAATCGCTAATTATTATGCCTCACTTTGTATTTGATCAACAGTCTTTCATGGAGTAACAGTCCATTTTATCAAATATTTGATAATAATGAATGAAGGTCTGATAGAGAAACAAATCTTTGATTTTTTCAAATTCAAATTTATTTACAGATGGAATTAAATAGAGAATGCATTTATACAAATGCTAATTGATTTATAATTATTATTAAACGAAAATCCTAAATAAATGCTGCAAATCACCCCGAAGACCTCTGCTACTGCAGACATTGACAACAGGGTTAACAGCTAGATGGAAATTCGATGAGAACTACTATCCAAAAATTAGTTGCCAGCCCTAAAATGAGCGCTGCTATCCAGAGATTGTCAGTTTCGTGTAAGGGCAAGCATACCTGACTAGCAATTGGGAGGTACCGGGTTCGATTCCCGGGCTGGCAACTAATTTTTGGATAGTAGTTCTCATCGAATTTCCATCTAGCTGTTAACCCTGTTGTCAATGTCTGCAGTAGCAGAGGTCTTCGGGGTGATTTGCAGCATTTATTTAGGATTTCAAATTTATTTCTCAAAAAACATACACAATTATAATAATATAATATTATAACATCTAGAAATAATACAAGAAAAATACTATTAAATATATAAAATGATCCCAAAACTGCAGCATATAATATTTTATGTCCATCTATGTTTAAGGAGTAGCCTACAAGGTAAAACCTGTGCGTAGACTTAAGTTGCAGTAATATATTTATTCAATATAAACTAAGAAATTTAACCAAAATAAGAACAAAGATTTGTGGAATTTACACACAAATATAAATTTGTAGATTAAATTAGATAAAAGTTAGTAAAACACAATAATTATTATTCTATGATAAATAAAAACAGAACATAAAACAAGAAACAGTTGGTGCCTAGAACATTTTTTCTTCAGTTCTATTTGATCTTATCCATTCCTTAATCTCACAATTTAGTTTTTTGCTCCGGCTTGTATTGGCAAAAAAATGAGTAGGAACAAGATTTATTATCCTCTGTGATGAGTAAGTGAATTGTCTTCTACATACATTCAAATCCATCTTGTCTTGATGGGATGTTTCTCTAATAGGACGTAAATTTAAATTCAAGTTTCTTTAATGAAGAAGAAATTTATTTTTATTCTTCTTAATATATATTATCAAGTTTTTTATGTACAACTGTCGAACAGTTGGTACTTTGAGTTCATTGAAAAGATTGCATGTAGAAGAAGGAATCTAAGATTTTGAGGCCACTTTTTTGCTCCAAAACCCCCTCCCCCCTCTCCACCCTTGTCCATCCCGCCTCCCCTTCCCCCCGCCTGGATGGTGGGGGGTGTTCTAAAAATAGATTTCCCCCTCCCCCTGTCCAGTGGAGGTGAGGGGGGTTGAAAAGAGAGAGATATATCTTTCTCTCTCTCTCTCTCTCCCCTTCCCCTTGCCCAGGTGAGGGAAAAAAAATTCCCCTTTTAGTAGGAAAAATTCCCTCTCTATACTGACAGATTAAAGTGAATCCATATTTCTACATCTAATGCTATACTGACAGATTGAAGTGAATGCTAGATGAGGGAAAAAAATCTCTTCGAGAGGGAAAAATTCCCTTGGTGACAGATTAAAGTGAATCCATATTTCTACATCTAATGCTATACTGACAAATTGAAGTGAATGCTAGATGAGGGAAAAAAATCTCTTTGAGAGGGAAAAATTCCCTTGGTGACAGATTAAAGTGAATCCATATTTCTACATTTAATGCTATACTGACAGATTCAAGTGAATGCTAGATGAGGGAAAAAATCTCTTTGAGAGGGAAAAATTCTCTACTGTCAAATTAAAGTGAATCCATATTTCCACATCTAATGCTATACTGACAAATTAAAGTGAATCCTTTTTGCTATACTAGTGAATCCCTTTCTCTAATGCTATACTAGTGAATCCTTCACTCTACATCTATGATGTATTAGCCAGATGCCACATCTGCTCTCTCCTTCTTTTACTCGCTCCATCTCTTACTGGCACCCTTCTAAATTCCTTTTTTGCTATTCTCTATTACGAAAGGGGAGTGAAGCAGATAAGGAGTAACTAAGTTCCATTTTGATCGACTGTTCCTATACTGTCAGATTAAAGTGAAACCACATGCTTCTCTCTCCTCAACGATCTTTGCGTTATGAAAGGCTAGAGAAGGAGAATACAGACAAGGATTAACTAAGTTCCATTTTGATCGATCGTTCCTATACTGTACTAGTGAATCCTTTCTGCTATACTAGTGAATCCTTCTCTCTACATCTAATGATATACTAGTGAATCTCTACAATAATCTAAGTTCTATAATGGGTCATACTATGCTTGCTTTCCAACTGACAGTCAAAAGTTCAATCCCAACCATAGGCATAAAACCCCAATTGGCTTGCGGCTCTGAGACAACTCGTTGAAACTTGTGCAGTCGAATCTTTCATGTTGTCAGTGGCATGTGCACTCGTGATTGTGTCCCTCCTCTAGACACGTGCGCTCTGCAAGGTTCCCCTCTAAGTCCAATAACTCCTGCAGCGAAAACCGTTACATTCTGTTACATGAAAAAATGTCTAGACTGAAATTTGAAGCGACATGTGTTTAACCGTTAAAGCTCATTATACTTCAAATTTCACTCTCCCATAATATGTCATCCTTTTGCATAATTTCAGAGACCAAAGCCTTTATACTCGCCGTCTTCATCTTGAAGCAGCATGTGTTTAACCGTTAAAGCTCATTATACTTCAAATTTCACTCTCCCATAATATGTCATCCTTTTACAAGATTTATGGAAAAACCGATATAGTCAAAAATGTCTAGACTGAAATTTGAAGCAGCACATGTTTAAATTCATTATACTTCACTCTCTCTCATAATATGTCATCCTTTTACAAGATTTATGCAATCAATCATAGTCAAAAATGTCTAGACTGAAATTTGAAGCAGCACATGTTTAAATACTTCACTCTCTCTCATAATATGTCATCCTTTTACAAGATTTATGCAATCAATCATAGTCAAAAATGTCTAGACTGAAATTTGAAGCAGCATGTGTTAAAGTTCACTCTCTCTCACGCAAGTGTTTACAAGATTTTATGTTTTCGGCGACAATACAAAGTCTTTATATTGGGCTAGGTCCATTTTTTCTGTAATAATTTGCACTATCTGATTTTCTGTAAGGTTGTGTTCTTTAGCCTCTATCCAGTTCATATGAAAACTAACCCGGGCATATGAGGATACAATGTCCAGGGCCACTCTGTGTATGAATAAATTTAGATAATCTATGAATGGAGCCGAACATTGCAGTCTCATGACAGTACCATCTTCCGAATTTTTAATTGCCTCAGCTATTTCATCACGAACGCTTTTCACAGCGACTCCCATCTCGTTTTTCTTAATAAAATCTCCTATATCATTTTAAGTTGCGTACTTTTCTGCAATTTGATTAATCAGAATAGCAATAGCATCTTTTGTAATGAATTGTTCAATACCCTCCATAATATTAGCTTTTATTGCACTCACCATTTCAGATAATCGTTTTTCAAACTCTTCTTTTGTTAATGAAGAACTAGTCAATTTCTGCAAAGCAGATTCTAAATATTGCTTATCAATTGACGATGGATGTGTTTCATTTACTTTAGTAAAAATTTCTGTACTAAGCTGTTTTAATTTAGTATTGAGATAGTTTCTGTCCAACACCTCCAAATTCTTAATTTTATCCGATATGGCTTTTAATTTCTTATCTAAATAAGCTTTATCAACTTTATCGTTGTTAATACTGAGCAACTGAGATGAAAAGCTGTCTGTTAAAGTTTTCACTTCTCCTAGAGCAGATTCTAAAGTTAGAGTTCTCTCTGCAATAGCTTTATCGATATTAGCTTTATCTTTTAGCTCTTCAATTATAGACGCGATCCCAATATCATGTCCAGTGTTGCCAGAAGCTTTTGAGGAATAGAGTAAATTTAATCTTTCCACTAATTCGTCAAAATTATCAAAGTATTGATAAATTCTATCATGAGAATTATTTTTTGCAAATTTCAATAAACCCCACCCCTTCTTTTTACTAATTTTTTTACTGGGAAATAACTTTTGAATCATTTGCGATTTAATTCCCTGATTTCGTTTAACATAGCCTCTTCGATCTAAATGTATGCCTGTAAGTGTTAAGATTTTTTATACTTATCCAGATCTCTCTGATTATAAAGATTCGAGTTTGGTCTCGCACTGAATAATAACTCAAGTAGACCATGTGTTAAACGAAATCTTTCATTATTAATATCTATATAACCGTTATCGAATATTACTTGCTGATTTCCAATATGATACACGTCATCTTTAGAATTGTATGAAATTCCATAACTGATTGAATTATTCAATTTTTCCGCATGAAACGTTTTTAGATATTGTGACAGCACATCATTGTTTCTGCTAGAACCAAGTAAACTGTTTTCAAATTTAGTCGAGCTTAAAAAATTGTCTGTTGAACTCTCATAACTCTGCTCATCCTCCTCATTATCATCAATTTCCATACTCTCCTCTTTTACTTCTTCCTTTTTTGGTTTTACACCAGAGTGAAAACTAGATTTGGTTTTTCCCAATTCAATTATAGGTTCTATCAATGGTGATAGAGTTTTCCTATTGTATTCCTCCGATCGTCTTTCAAAATTGACTAAGCTTTTATGCTTGTCTCTGATTACTTTTCTCAATTTCTTAATCTTTTCGATTAAACCAACGTTCTTTCTATTCAGTTTTCTGCTGCTGTATGACAACATGACTGCAAAAAGAATTAATCTCTACTGAACGGTAAGTAACATATCGAGCGAATCTCGGTATTTGCCACTATTAATTCCACACTCGCTCATAATAGTTACAAAATTATGAGGTTTACGATTCCAAACTTTATGACAAAGTTTAACGAAATCTTTATAAGAAATATCTCCTCCAACATGATCTCTGTGAATTAATTTCAGACTCAATAAATCTATCTTGAAGATTATAATCATATTTGCATTGTCCCTAGTGAAATGTTTCTGTGTAGCTCCATAACTCTGAATTAAATATGCAGTGTCAATATTACGATGTCGTCCCATAGTAAAATATTCTCTTATTTGAGGTACATGATTAAGTTGGAAGTCGTCGAATATTACTAAAGAATATTGTGATATTCTGTTTGGGTGAGGAATAGATTCCGAATTGCTGTTTATATGAAATTCAACATCTTTCATTTTTGAAAAGACTTTTCTCAAAAACAAGTACTTATCTTGATACTCGCTATTCGTGTGCAAGTATATAGTTTTAAATCTCAAGCCATTCTTTGAAAAAATTGAATTAAATAGCAAATTGGTCTTGCCACAGCCTGAAGAGCCTATTATAAGGATCCATGCATTATGAGGTAACAACTTACCATTTTTACACCATGTTGGCATTTCTTTCTCTCTTATAACATTGTCGAAATTTACTATCGGAATCATGTTAGTCACGTGTACAGCATGTGATCTGATAAGGAACTGATAAGTTATCAGGCAGGAGGGTGACCCACCACATGGGTCATCGCTCGACAGGAGCTCGCTCGCTCGCTCCCTCCCACTGATAGAAGTTTCTCACTTCAACATATCGTTCCCTCTCTTTCCCGCACCCTCTTCACGAGAATGCATCTGTTGCTTGACCCTTAGCCTTAGCAAATTACGAAAATGAAACTTCAGATTGAAATGAAAAGCATTTTCGATGAGGAGCTATTATATTTACAGCAAATCTTTGACATATTTACACTGAATGGAATGTATTTAAAATGAGATATTACAATAGATTATTTTTCATCTAATAGTTGATCTTTACTAATATAACTAGGCATTGAAAATCCAATCCATTTCACTAGCAATCCTTTTTTATCACGTTTTAATATTTTTTCAATCAAATACACTTGTCTCTCCGATTCGTTTAATTGTGTTTTTTTAATTTCTTCTGCATAAAACCTACCACTAATTACTTCTCCATTTAGATCTCGCAAGCTATACGTTACAGGTTGAGAAGGAAATATAGAATGAATTACAAAATACTCCGCGCTCCAGTTTATGTTATAAGATTTATCGAAAAGAACCCTTTTTTTTGAGATTCGTACAACATCTCCTAGCTTAAATTTCGGTTTTGAATTTTTCAATTTATATCGTCTATTGAATGCAGAATTCAATGACTTAAGAACATGATTACGATCTTTCTTCCTCACATCCTTAGGTTTCATTCTAATGGATGAATGCGTTGTTGCATTATAATCACGAACCAAACTATCTAGTTGTGATATCCAGTTTTTGGTTCCATGTTCAGTTAAATATCTATAAATTTTTGCTTCAAGTGTTCTATTAAACCTTTCAACTATGGAGGCTTTCTAATCACTAAAAACATGGTAATGTTTAATACTATATCTATCTAATAACGCTTTAACTTTTGAATTAAAGAATTCTGTTCCCTGATCTGTTTGGAACAGCTTAACTCCCTTATTTTTAGAAATAATTGGTTCGAGAGCGTTAAATACAGATTGGCTTGCCTTGTCTTTTAATGGTACACAATATGCAAATTTTGAAAAACAATTAATAACAGCTAAGATATATTTATAACCCTTATTAAAACGCGATAAACTTGACATCTCAATAAGGTTGGCTTGAAGCAGGTCTTTTTCACTTTTCAGTTCATATTTGCGAGTGGCATAGTTCACACGCGGCACGCTATGAAGCTCT